>NW_025401069.1:6930734-7030751 GCF_015345945.1 Tribolium madens
CTTCGGGAGGGTGTAGCTCCCTTACCAAGCATTTTTCGATACATGTTTATAGGAAACTTTTGTCTTAGAATTGAATATACTATCACCTGTTTAAATTTGTAACAATAAAAACGGAACACCCTGTATAATTTTATTATTTTTATTTATTTGTGAAAAAAATTTTTTTGTTCGAATTTCGATTTTCAGTGGGTATAGTAACTACATTTGAGTGCAAAAAGAAGCAAATTGTTAAAAACAATATTGTAAAATTTTTCAGAGATTTAGATAGTGTGAAAAAGATTATTCCCTAAAAGGTTAGAAAACTATAAAAAAATGTCGTGTTTGGTGGTCTTGCCAGTGTAGTGTCCGTCGCCGTCTCGATAGAAATAATGCTTTTCTCGCCTAGGCATTTTTTGAGTTCAACTGATTCCCGTTGGCGCTTTAATCTGGGGAAATTTTTTGACATATCCAGTTTTTTAGCTTAAAGGGTTCAACTGTGGATTCAACGGTTCAACCTCATAATATCAATTCTCCCTGGCGTATCTAGTTTTGTTGTATCCTTCCTTCCCAGCTTTTATTAATTGCGTTATTTTTCCTTAATAATTCAAAATCATTCAGTTTTTCCTTAGTAACCCCCGTAACTAAGAAAAAATCGGAATCACTGCTCCAATGCATTTTTTACGAAATCCCCAGACGGGATATTGATACATTTGATTAAGGAGGCGGTGGTAGTGTCATAGTGTTAAAAACGCAATGGAAAAATATGGAAAAAAATTATAGAAATTTGGAAAATGCCCGACAATTATGAAATTGTGAATTGTGACTAAAGACAACTTCAAAAAACTGGCATTTATTAACAGGCCAAATTACATTATAAAAAAAATATTTTTTTTTCACATTTATCTAAAAATATACAACAAAATCTCCTATCTTAAAAATGTGTTCTTTAATAGATGCGATCAAAGGATATTTTATAATCCTATTCTTCAAGTTTTTACATACATTTCGTTAATTCCATAGAATTTACAGAAACTACCCCAACCTTTCGTTTCTATCTTAACGTTTTTTTAACGTAAAAGAGAATATTTCAAGTTTCTGTTAAAAGTACCATTTTATAGGAATTGTATTGTCCAGTCATCCATCGCTATTTTTATAGTTCTATTGTGAGTGTGATTGGACTATCCGTACTTACGAGTAGTCTTCAAGTGTGAAGATTATACAAAATATCCGATTGTACGAGTAAGTTCGAAATTTTGATAGAATCGCCATCATAATAAGCTGTGCTTCTAGACCAGTTGCTATTCTATCACCGAAGAACCCTAATGACGAAAGTTGTTTTCCTACAGGCAACAAGGTAGAGGACAACTAGGTAAGAGTATCATCGAGTATCCTGCAGTGGCACAAATCCATGCATCACCTAGCTAACAATTTTTTATAAAACGGCCGGATACTACGTTTATTTCAATAGCAAGTTACAGTACCAATAACAAAATGACAACGAGGAGTAAAATGTTGAATTTTCTTCGAGCAATAGTCTTTCCCTATATGCTTCGTGTACCCAAAATACAAATCTGAATTTTTCACTTGTGCACTACGTGCAATCGTAAAATATTCAGGTATTTCGTGTGCACTTGGGATAAAATTGTTGTGTAAGTAAAAACTATAGGTATAAACTTTTGATTTTTTTTGTTTAAAACAAAAGTCCGTTTTCAAACCACAAGTTTATTTTTATTTGTTGTCCTTGTAAGAGCTAAGAAAAAAGACTGTCTCCAAATCAAATTAAATACACAACTGATAATTACTGTATTTTCCACGATGCAGACGACAATTATTATATTACCCATGATTTATCATTAATATTAGCGTACAATGTTGGCAAGATTAGTCACATATGACTGTATGATCTCAAACCCTAACAACTTTCATAGGGTAAACGTGTCTAATGTCGACCAGGTCCACTACACAAAAAATTGTAAAAGTATTTAAATATGTCAAGTAAAATATCTATTTTCCTTTCTATTGCCCAACATGTTTTCTACTAGAATCAAGTTTTGGTGTGTATCGTGGTTAAAATCTGTGTGATGGACCATTATTTAAATTTTTTTGTATTTTCGTGTTGTAAAATTTTTGCTACTGATTAAGTAAAACAGTGGTGGAGATTCCATTCTATAAACCGTATGACTATTGTGAATGCAAGCATTATAGTCATTCGACGTAAAACCAATTTTTTGCCACGCTTTAAAAACGAATATAAAATAATTATCCATTACAATATTATAAAAAATTATTACTTCTTTAGCCTCTTGCTTTTTAAGTACATTTATTTCTTAATCTTTTTCTGATAAAATAATTTGGTTTTACGGGGGTCGACCCACAAAAGTTTTATTTGATATTTTTCAAAATTTTCAAATAGCCATAAGGAAAGGCAACGAAACAAAATAAGTAAATAAGGAAAAAGTGTGTACGTGATGCTTATGTGTTCCCATACTGTTTGAAATAGGAAATCCAGAAACTCACCCTTGTAGCACTGCGGGTAGATATAAGGTCCATTTGGTGCAATAAATATCTTGTTGATAAGCTTATAGAGTGTCGTTGTTTATTAGATACCTTCGATTGGCATTTGCAGAATAGTTTGTAACTACCTTATGGTTCACAGCTGTAGGTTCTTCCAGGTTATCCAGGAGTTCCAATAAAGTAGTTTCTTGAGTTAAACTTTTGGATAAACAAATTTTTATCTACAAAATCTGTGTTTATAGTTATTTTTTTTAAATCAAGAATGTAAATAAAGTAATCCTTTTTTGATCATTTCCGCTTAGGAGATTTTAAGTATATTTTTATAAAGAAAGTGCAGAAAAAGATTTTGCTTCCAACCTTAAGTTTGCGAAGATATAAATAATTGAAACACTTAGCAGATTTTTATAATGTAAAAATAATGTTTTAGTAATAATGTTGAGAGTAAAAGTAGGTACCTTTACGCCATTTTCGTAAATTGTGTTATCGATGCTATTAGCTGAAATATTTTGGGTTTAAATGATTATAAAAACAACTTTTGTTTGAAAGTATTTTAAAAAAAAGCGACATTGTAGCTTAGTGAAGTAAAAGACGTTCAAATTCAGAAGCTCATGACTCAACGAAACACTAATTACTCTATTTAGAAAAGCGCATATTTATTGAACTAACAGAAACCTTGTAAACGTATCGTTACACACTTAGTTATTAGTTGTAACCAACGAAGACGAAACTTCTTCCCAACTTCTATACTGCATTATTAGCCATTCCATTATGTCAAGAACATTTTTAATTACGAGTATCAAAGCAGGAAAAGTAAAAAGTTATTAAATCAACAACGTAATTGCACCTTAACGAAAAGCTAAAAAATGTAAACTTGGTAGTGAAGAGAGCTTTTCATCCCAGAACACCAAAAGATATGTATTCCATGTTCGATACTGTGGAATGTGTAGCAGAAACAAAATCAGTTGACTGCAGGTTCCAGAAGATTTAATATAAAAAAAGAGGATGCAACTAAATAGTATTATCGAAACTACAAATAAATTCCACTTTTGAATTAAATCGAATCCATTGTTTACCATGCGCTTGCAGGTGGAAAATAGAAGCCTTGAAAAAAGACCGAGTTGTGTCTGAAACCTCGGCGAACTATTGAAATACTAACTACGAGTGCATCTGGTCCAGTTCCATTTTACAGAATTTTAGAAAACTTTGCTTTCTCGAGTGAAGTAGGTAAAGGTTTTTAGCGAGCGCCGATTCCCCATAAATTAATTTCAGTCAATTGTATTTTTGTGTAAACCTACTTGTGGCTTTTTGCTGCCGATTTACCTGTTTGACAAAGCTTGCTTCCAAGAACCGACACCTGCTTCATTGAAGAATTTACAATAGGGTGTTAAAGTGTAACTCATAAAGAGTTTAGGCGGCGTTCAAAAACACCGTTAACGGTAATTTTACAATCTATTTTAGAGACGGATAACAGGAGATATGCTTAGAGATTTGTTGCAATAAAAAAATAGGCACCTTTTTATTTCACAAAGCACAAAAAGGTATTGGTTATTATTATTACATCAAACTGCCAATGGTGAGGATCGCTCCTTGTCGCTGTCGAAGAAAGCAGACACTCCTTTGTACTACTACTTGTAGTCGAAAATTCGCAGAAACACCTTCAGAAATTTGATTTGCATAAAGCGCCAGTATTGAGCTCGAAATAAAGAGTCCTTACAATACCACACTGTATTTTAATAAATACATTACACCGATCTCTATTCTGTAGTTTTTGTAAATGTATTTATTTATGTCTCGTTTAAACCATAGTAAGTATACGAAATAAATAATTTTTTATACTGAAACGACACGTTCTGTAGGTGTTGAAAAACAATTTTATCTAGTAGAAAATTATATCCACACTATAGCATTAAACTCAATATTAGATGTCTAACTAAATTAGAAAAATTGTTACAAAAAAAGTTTATCTATTTGAAAATCTGCGAAATCATCGGTGCAGTTGTAGCTTCGCAGTGGTTCGAGTAAAAATTTCATACTTTGCCACTCAGATAGATCCATTTAATAGTTCTTAAAGTATTTTTATTTCAATAAGCTGAACAATAAAAATAGTAATTACATACCAAGGGAGAGAAAACAATTTTTATAGCGAAACTGAATTATACTCGAGACTCGAAACATCGAAAGTAATAATGAAAGCGTGCCGAGAAAATTGTTCTCTCCTGTAGTTCACACATAATTTTTTTCTCTAGTATCACATCATTTGTTTAACATTTTCTCAATCATAATGTAAAAAAAAATTGAATGAATTTAAAATACCTATGAAAACCAAGTAAATAGTTCTTTCGTGATAGATCTGATTGGAGTGTGGTCCAAAAAGTAACACCTTAATGTTAGGTCAATATCAGATGATTCAAAAATACGTGGCTTACCTACGTGGATTGTCAACTGAAGCATTTTACAATACCGTGTCTTCTGAAATAAACCATTTTGTGGCTTACACTGATTGACTTTTGAACCCTCAGAGAAAACCATTCATTTAAAGGGTAACGTAAAGAAAATCAATTTCTCAAGCATAACAATGATGTCTTCTGAAGCAAGTAGTGAAAAAATACATAGTATGACGTAACATTCTCACCGAATTGCCACAATAATAATTACAACTACGCGCCATAAACAAGTTACTTATTATTGTTTTTTTTAATAATTTAAAGAGATAGTAATATATTTACCTACTTTTGTTCAAGTATATATAGACTATTAATGGCGTTTTTAGTAGTGAGCTATAATATGGCATGTTATATGCAATTTCAAATTTATTCGTGTCAATAACAATGATTAGAGAAATAGTATATTGTAATACTAGTTTATAAGCAAGCCTTTAAAACACGCGCGACGGGTTTAAGGCTTTTAACGTTGTTTGTGAATCGTTTTCGTAGAGACGGTTACTAGTTTACGTTGTTAAACACATTTTTTCACGTTGTAATTGGTTCAGACATTTCACTATTTCTTGTTACCTAGACAACTTTAAAATTCAGCGTGCTATAAAAGCCAAATTACGCACGCTGCAGCTTGCTTTAATTTAGGATTATGATGCAGGAATAATAAAAAAGTATTTAACTGACGCTACAATAGTTCAATATAATTTTTTACGAAATAATGTAAAAAATAGCCCATAATAAGAATTAAAAAATAATTCAAAGATGATTCAATACCTACTACAAGAAATAACTAAACATTGTTGCTGTTCCTGATGACATTAACGTACTTACCAAAATTATTGATTGTATTGCAAATGCAGTCTGATTAAGAGAGAATTACCCTATAATAAAAGCTAAAAGAAACGAGATTAAAGCACTGCAGATATGTATCACATTTCGTATTTCTTAATGTAAAATTTTTGTATTTTTGTATTTTTGAAGCTTGAGCTTGTAATAAAATAAACGTTCTAAAAATCTACAAGAATGTAGCTTGTAACCCATTCCCTCACCCAATGTTTTGATTCGTTTAGATTAAAATTCATTATAAGCAGAGTGTATCGACTTCTGTATAAAAGCCAACCCTGCTTTAATATCACAAGGCCAAATTAACAAAAGCCAAACAAACAACTGTGTCGTTATTTTAGAGTGGAGAAACCAAGAAACTCGTGAAAAGGAACAGCTTTTTGACCTCCAAACCTTATGTATTTTTCGCTTTTGACGCAGAATCAAAAACCCCTCGTGATATACCTGAAAGCGATGAACGCGTCGCCTTGTTCTCCACCAACGATGTGAACGCCTCCCTCAGGAATGCTTAATCCGTGAAAGAATTGACGTATGTCGAGAGCATTAGCAGACCACGGTAAGTTTTGTAGACGTATAATGACACTCATCTTAACCTAGAACTACAAAAATATGATAGTATCGCAGACAATGTGACAATTTTTTTATAACATGTTTCTTGTACTAACGCGCCGCGTAACTTGCTGCATATTTCAAGATTTGCAATTGCGAATGTTCAGAGTGGTCAGTACCAACTACAAAAAAAGTAAAATTCAAACGTTTTTCTACTTTGTTATTAGGTAGATTAACATTAAAGAAAAAAGAACAGGAAAAATAAAAAAACCTTTTCCAGTTGATTTTTATTATTTTATTAAGAATAGGTACAAGAAAACAATATAATAATAATGTTATATAATTGTAAATAGCAGTAAGATTTTTCAAAAGCACTCTCTCGTCAAATCATTTTTCCAAACAAAAAATAATATGCAAGTAAAAACGATGCATGGGAAAACTAAGATAAAATGCTTCTCAATCTGTATCTAAGAAGGTCAAATTCGTTAATGTCAAAGAAAATAAGAAACCTGTTTAAAATGTGGCTAAAAGTGCTATGAAATAGTCATTTACTGTAAGAGTGTGTTAGGTAGCGGTTTATCCACGCAAGAATGTTTAAGCGTTGCTCATGTGCATGTATGGCAGATGTCAAAATCGAAAATAGCAAGATGGTCGTTTAACCTTAAAAAATAAACAGAGTCCAAATGTCCGCTTTATTGTGATCCGATTAAAGATACAATATTTAGTATACATCATCTGAAATAGATCTTCGCCCAGGTGCCGGCCTCGGACTTTAAGCTCTGGGCTTAGCATAAAAAAACTCACTTTTATTCTTAATGACATAATCTACTATTTGCAATACATAATAATATTTGAACGCTTCGATGTTCATTTGAAAATCAATAATTCGACATTGCTTAAAGTCATTCTCGTGAAAGGTACAGTAGTATCAAAAAGATTTGTTTATAAATTTTTACAGATATGTTTATCAAAACTAATAATTACAACAGTTGAATCGCCCCAATTGATGCAAATAGAAGATACAGAATGCGCCAAAACTCACGCCCCAGAGAAAAATGGCATGTAAAGAAAGATAGCAGGAACACGGAAAAATGTTAAAAAAAAATCTAAACATAAAAAATTCGAAGTTATGAGAGTTTAAATTTTGCACTTTGACTTCATTTATTTCTGTTGGAAAAATATTTTTTCAAGTTTTTTTGCTACAAGTTATTAGAAGAGAAAATAAGGAAGCTGTATCCTAAATTGTAACTGTTTAATGTTATTTGTGGCTTTTATTGGCAAAATTTTTGGACCTTTACTAAATAATAATAAAAAAAAATATAAAAAATCAGTATGACATAAAAAAATATCAAAATTTTTCTATGGGGCGCTAGTTCTGACACCCTATATGTAAAAAGTGATAACTATAATGATGTTTTTCCTTTGGTAAGTTTGTAACATGCTGCAAACCACTTCTGCAACTTAGCTGTACGTCAAAGAATACCAAAAAAATAGTAAAAGTCGTTTCTAATTTACAAATGTGAAATCACTATGCTACGGTTGATTGATGTAGGGATTAATACGAACGCATGTTTTAAATTTTGTCAGTGTTAAAAACTGATTGATTTTTTCGCCGGATTACAATCATTTAAAACAATTTTGATCTTAATTAATTGTTTTTAAATCGCTTCTCTCGAAAAAAATAGGAATTATATAACCAAGCATAAATAAAGTCATTACAAGGTCTGTGCATTAACCGCGTATGTATAAGTGTAGATAGTGTGGATAGTTGTAAAATTAATCGTGAAACTTCTTAAAAAAACATACTTACATGTATTTTTAAAACACTCCAAAAAAGATTTATAATCACCCACTTAATGAAGTTAGTGATTTCTATTGTTTTTCAAGTCTAGGTATAATTCTTATTATATGGAAAATAGCACAACTACGTTAAACGTTATTTAAAAATACAATTTACGAAAAATTTAAGTTCTCAAAAATTCGGAAACAATTTTCGAAAATTTAAAATAAATATTACTGTTTCTGACCAATCAATTCTTCATTATTTTAGTTATTCAGAATTATAGGTCGCATTTATTGTTTACTATAATCTAAAAGTCGTTATGTTCATGATCAACTTATTGTAGCAGCAAATCACTAGTTTTCCCTTTTTGCACATAATTTTCTTATTCTTATTAGGGGCAGTCGAAATTGACTTAAGGCTTCTAAATCCTTTGCTTTCGGTTATCCATATAACTCCACATCCACATAAATTCTTCAAAAATTCTTATGTTCCGAATAATATAAATTACAACATTATTACTAACAATTTCTTTTTAATACTCGTAAATCATATGTAAATATAGCGCTCCTAAAAACTGTGTCCTCAAACTTCCTTCCATTATGATGATGATGACGATGATAAAAACAATGCAAGTAAATGTATTAGGTCTCGCATTGTTATTTAAATTAAATGAAAAACATCATCAATTACGTCAATAGTAGGATTTTTTTAGCGCTTAACTATGGTTTCATCCATTTTCCATGTGTTGTAGACCCGGAAGGCGACGACTGCAGAAAAGTATCACACCACACACTGTATAGACGATTAGCGTATTGTTGACAAAGAAATTATTAAAATAATCCCAATTTGTCATAGCTAAATTTTATTTACCAAGTCTGTCTAACGTTTATACATTTTTTTATTGTAGAAAAAAGAAATTTTTTTTTTTACTACAATGTAGGTAATTCGCATATTGTACGTCTTTGGTTCCTGTCGTATTGATACTTCCAGAAGACGCAAAACTGAATTGAGCATTTTGTGCAGAAACCCACCAATCCTCACAGATCAAAAACTGATTACACAGTGTTATTTGTATTTTAGTAGTAAATTAAAGAGTTCTGTAATTAAAAACTCAAAAAAAAAATCGTCCTAATTATATTTGATTTGCAAATATGTACAGTTGCGGAATTAAAATTTCGGGCAGTATTTTTCTGTCACTTTAAAAAGTTCACTGTAAACTAGCCTTTACTGTCATCATGACTGACATTTGACAATTAAACTTTGTTTTTTGTTGTTAAAATTGTTAGACAATTTGTCTGTCTGCCCGTCATTATGCCACAAATCACTATTTTTGAAAGTAAATAAGTCAAAATGACAAGAGTAGAAAATGAGGTTATTAATGTAAAGGTTGTTTTAGAGTATACATGATGAAAAGGACAATACTGTCCAAAAATTTAATTCCGCAACTATACTTGCTCATTATTTATAGGAATAAACACTTATTTGGGAAAGTTACATCAACGCTTATTACACTTTATAGAGATTGGTTAATAAAAACAAAAGTAAAAATTTTTGAAAAAAAAGATAAATAAAACATCGTACGTTTTATACAAAAACAATTATTAACGTTAGAAGACCGATATGTACCAAAAAACATGATTTTTTTTTAAAAAGAATGGAATCTGTTATTTGGTATCGGCCGTGTGTCGTTCAAGACTTTTCGTCATCCCATTCATGACTCAGAGAGGAGCTAAGCTTTAAATTTCGTAATTTCCGTGATTTCATAGAATAAATTGCAACATCATGAAAGCAGTTTTAATGTCTGACGGCCGTTATAATCTTTAACGGACGCAGGCCGTTAAAAATACCTTTTCATTTGTCATTTAAGGTCCGTTAAATTCAAATAACAGTATGGGATTACGAAAAACAATTATCGGGTTTTTCAAAAATCTTTTTTGTTGATCTTTTTCTGTAGAAAAATCGATATTGACACTTTAAAATTTTAAAATTACGTAATAGATCCAGAAAAAAAAACAAAATAGTTGTTATTTCGCCGCCACTGCTTTTGTACTGAAAGTTGCATATCCATCCAAGTAAGATGTTCAGGCCTACGGATGAATCATGCTTTTGTTACGCATGTTATTTATGTTACAAGGAATTACGTTTTAAAGGGAACACAAACTATGACTTATTTTGTCATAAGGACAATATATTTGACTTTCAATTCGACCACCAATCTTCACAATTCGCAATAAAATACTACGTGTACTTGTAAAGACATCAATAGTCTTACAAAGCCGAGAGCGGAAAACCGACGGTGACGAAAATGTAGCCTAACTGACCTTTATTTCCATGATAAGGATCTTCCGCAAAATACACGAATTCTTGCAAAAATAAAGAATCGGAAATCGAAAGTTTTTGGCGGCACGCAAAATGGTCGACATTGGAAAGCTCCTTAGCGTTTCTAATTTATCATTTATTTAGTTAATTTGGCAACTTACCTCGAAATAAAAAAAATTCTTCACCGATACCCGCTCTAATAGTAATTTTTACGAGAATATGATGTATCTTGAGAAACTTTCGATAGAAAAATCGACAAATATTCACGAGCTGACGCTTATGTCAGCAAGATTAGTAAACAAAATGGCGCTGAAAGCCGATAACTTCGTCACAACGGCGCCACCAGTTCGCATTTTTGCCGCTTCGAAAGTGACGTATCGGCGCCACTGTCCGGGTTGTTGCCAAGTGACTTTTTAAATTCTTGTAGTTTTTGCTTTGTAACCGTATTTTGGTGTTGTGCTTGTCAAGGTTAGACGTCTATAATTGCCGAAGAAGACACAGTCTTGCCCTTTACCCAGTCGCCCCACTCGTCGCCCCATTTGGAGCTCGGCCTTCCAACGCCCTGGACTCGTGGTATTCTCGGATACGTGCACGTTCGTTATCACACGTCCGCGTAATTCCAGAAGAGTAGGTGTCCCATTCATTGGCTAGGTCGCGGGGCTGCGGGCCCGTCAGTGCAATGTGTTTTTTGTGGTTCTAATTCATGCGTTGTCCATGTGTGGGGAAATGTGTTAGTCGTCACGATGAAACTCAGCGCTCAGGAAACGAAAGATCTGCATAAGTACACCAAATTTTTTGCCTTGAAGTCCGCTCAAGTCATCATACAGTCGAGGGTCGCGGATAGGATCACCACCCAGTGCAAACCCAACACCCAGGGCACGGATTGGGTAACTGTCCGTAACCTAACCCCAAACCAACACTAATAGATCTTTTTCAGTTCAACTTGCACATCAATGACCACCCAGAGGTCATAGCCGAGACGAAAAAAGCCCTAAATGGAGATATAATCTCGCCGTGTTTTCCCCTCTGCGTCGAAATCTCGCTGCGGACGTCAGAAGGGGATCAAATGACGTTGGAATCCTGGTGCCTTAGTTTATTACCTGAACAGTGTGATCCTACACTTAAAAACATCCCTTCTGTCTATAACAGAATGGGGCTCTTGTTAAAATCATTAATATCAGTTACACGAGTGACGCCTGCTTATAAACTGTCTCGCAGGCAAAGTGCTGATTCTTATGTTATGTGTTACCGCATTTATTTGGGTCAGCCCGTACTACATAGTCTTGGAGAAGATTATAAACAAACAAGGATAGGACAAATTTGTACACCCATTGGTACATTACAGTTTTCTGTCGCATACAGAACAAAAATGACCATTTCACCTACTCAGACTGGAAAAAATTCAATCATGGTCAAGAGTGACCACTTTAATAGTAATTCCAACACCAGGAGGCACAGGAATGGGTAAGTTTAGACTGTCATTTTTTTCATTGTAGGTATAATTAAATCTAACCACCCAAGCATAAATTATTTTAAAAACTTTTTTGTATTTTTTCTGTTATGTTTATCGTTACGTAATTAGTTAAATAAGAGGTTTGCTATTGTTTATTTACTTCAGTTTGTTTGTGCAGTTGTTTTTGATGTTAATTATTGGATTGAGTTACGATAAACATTATATAATGTTAAATTATACATTTCACCCAGTTTCGTTAGAAAAATCTACGTTTATTGAGCAATTGTTGATGTGAATACTTATAATTTTGAGAACAACATGTATATTCTCATTGTTTTTAGGAAGTTTCAAAGTTCACAATATTTAAGCAAAACATTAATTAATGAAATTAAAATTGTCTGTTCGCAGAGAAAAACCCATAATTTTATATAGTAAAATTTAATTATTCGACGTGATGCATTTTTAGTTGAAATATTAATATCGAACTTGTGAAAAACATGTGTTATTGACGTAAATTAATACGATTACTAAAAGAATTGATGAATTCATTAAAAAGAATTTGTTTACTACGAACGTAACATTATTAAGTCATGATATCTTCAGAACACAAAAAATTCCATTTGTTTACTGTGAAGTTCTTTTTGTTAATAAAATCCTGAATTTTATACAAAGTGATCAGAAATGACCGAATTAGCAATACTGAATTTGGTTTTTAAATGATACCATTTCCAGTTGTTGACATCTTGAGCCTGGCAAGCATCATTTGACACTGCAAATTGCATTCAAATTAACACAAGCATGAATTTGGTTACCTCAATTTTTTTTTTAAACACAACAAATTCCGGTTGCAGTTGACAACTTAATCAGTCAGTCTTGTTCACCTTGTATAATAAATTTGATGGAATTTTAAGTTGTTGCGTCTTTTTTTGGAGACGGATTTAGGTAGAATTTTCGTCAAATTCTTGACTGCTTCATAATTTTGTGCGTTTATAAGTAAAAATAAAATTATGCAGAAACATAAAATACAATTATTGAATTTACGGTATTATTAGCATTTCAAGTACTTCCGACATTAACCTTGTAGTCAAAAACTTAATTACAAATAAAACTCGAAATAAATTATTTATTGGGCTTAAAGTGAAATGTTTTGAATATTTAAAAATTTTTAAATGTTATGTGGAACAGTTATTTTAAGATTATTTGTGAAACTTGTATCTTATAGAAATGCATAAAAATCTTTCCAAAGACAAAGTTGACAATATTGCGGTTAATTTAAAATTGCTTATATAATTCAAAGCTTTTAAAGGACATTTTATTTTTGCAGTCGTGGAAATTTTAATTGCCTGATAATTTTATCAGGTTGTGTTGGGTGACTGGGAGCAGTAACATTGTAATAATTTATTTGTTATGTAATTTTAAAAATAACTATTGGCTTCAGTTCATGGCGTTTAGTTTAATTGAAAGACTTGCGTCAGAGGATTTTTTTGATTAAACAATTTGATTTACTGCTATTTGCATAATATGAAATGGGGCGTTTGTGCAAGTCACTGTTTTGTTTTTATTTTGATTTATGGTGAAAGTGATTATCATATATATTTTATTATTTAGCCGTCACTTATGATTTTTAAAGGGTCGTAAAATTAATATTATTTTTTGAATTTGTTTATTGTCTGTTGATTATATTCGACCTCAATTAATCAAAATGCGGATGGAAATTGGCTAAAAACAAAGACTCTTATCGGTTTCATTGAAAATACATCGTGATCTTTTATTATTAATCACTGTTATTGATTTGATAATAACAAGTATGTTGTAACGTTGTTTATGAATAATAATTGAAAATAAAGCGTGGAATGAACTTGGAACAACGTATCTCAAATATGTAGAAAATGCAGTAAGATGCGATCATAATACCGGAAAGAGTTTTCCAGCGGTTTAACAGTTAATTGATTTGTTTTTTATTTTTGTTTCAGCGATGATATCAATGACTTGACAAAACCGATGCGTCCTGGTCCGTTCGCGGATCCCAAACCTAAGAAAACTGTGGAACCTCAACTTCCCGGTGTAACACGATTACTGGCAATGGGAAAATATAAACCACGTCCTACCAAAAATTCAGAAAATGCTGAAAACGAAGTGATAGAAGAAAACTCAAGACTTATAGAAGAAGATGTTAACAACAGTAAAAAAGAAATTTCAAATTCACCCACGAAATCAGTAACAAAACTGACATCATTAAATTCATCTAAACTATCAATTCTTAGTAATTTAAAATCAGTGGATGAGGAATATTGGATGCAGGAGTTGGTAAGTTGAAAAAAAAGTCGTAGATTAAAATAGGAAAAATACGCAACCTTTGATGAAGGATACTTCTAATGCCGTAATTTCGATCTTTGCTTCAATTATCTTTGGTTTGACGTAATTTTCTATTTATTTGGCCTTTGAAAAGGTTAATGTATCAATATTGACCCAATACCGGTTAGTGGAAACGACCTAGTGTTTTATTTTTCTCTGAGGATGTTTTTGTACCATGGGATGTTTTCTTAGATTTGTTTTATGGCATTACATCTGATAACTTGGTCTCGTGTTAATAAAATACAGTGATAAACATGTGACTAAGTTAGATTGGATAATAATGAGCAATAAAATGATTGTGACTCAAAATGATATCCTTGTACTATAGACTTTCTCTGGCAACGGTTTTGGAAAGCCATTAAGCCCACCTGAATAAATAGAAATAGTTAATTGGTAGAGTGACATTTTCCCTCTTAATAGATTTGAAAGGAGGGAACGTAATACGGAAAGTTAATTTGAGATGAGCTATAATAAAATTGTCGTGTTTGTTTACGATATTATATTTCACACTTTCTCCAAACATTTTGCTATACACATCCTGAGGTCAACGTTTGCAAAAATCGCTTCCTGAAGTTGTATAACAGGAAAATAGTGACCTTGGCATTTTTTCTGTATTATGGACTTTAAAATTGAATTTGCGGTATATCTGTGAATTTGGCAATCAAATAATTTTTGGTACACTCACTTCCCATGGTCATCGAAGCAAGAAAACCAACAAATAATTAATTGCAAAAAAGTTGTATTATTGTTAAAGTTTTCACAAATTTTAGGGAGCCTTCGAACTATTATTATTTAATCATGACAACGATAATTATTGTAATATTAAAATATTCACCTTGCCTTGTTTGGAGATACAGAGATAAAGCTATTTTTTGTTATTGCTTGTTGAATAATGGAAAAATTTCCATAATATATTCTCAAAATAAATCGATAAAAATATTCGGCGCCACAAGTCTTTATCTTATTAGATAATTTGTTTAAAAGATTATGTAGTTGTTTGTTATTTAAAGATGTGTATCTCAGTTATATTGTTATGTTTATTGGGCTTAATTTATCTTATCATCTTGTTGAAGTGTTTAAAAATAACTTTCACTACGATTGGTTCGAAATATGCAAATTTAACCAATCTTTCTATCTTTAGTTGTTGAAAGTAAAAATAGTTGTTTATGGGTTTTGAGGTCGCTTAAAAATGAAGGTGGCAATTTAAAAAAATATAATAACACTGATACCCTTATCTTGTACTTGAAGTAATTTTGAGTTCATCAGTCGTTTTGACATCTTGGATTTTTTACGTATTTTTAAACAAGTATCATGTCAAATGACCGCTCATTAAATTCAATTTTAATTAATTTAGAGGATTATTAATATTGATATGAAAATATTTGCATAATTAACACGAAAATAGAATGCGATTAAAATAATTTATAAACTGTGTCTAGCTTTCTATATTTTGGTTAATTTTTTTTGTGAAAATATGTTATAATATTTGATTTTTTTCAGAGTGCACCGTTTGCAAATAGGGGCCCCATGGGCGAGCTAATGCATTTTTACAAACAGTGTAAAAAGTCGCCCCCTTTACAGTCTCCTCAGAAAAATCCAACACCTGAAGAAATCACCGAAATGATAGAAATGTACGAATCCCAATTACCCGAGTACGAAGCTCTAGTGCAGTCATTTTGTGAATCACCCGATAATAATTAAAGTAAGAGTTCGTTTTGTAAATTTTGTGTTTATTTATTGTCATGTCTAAAAAAATTAATTTTTATCGATGTACCAAATGTCACGATGTAAATTGTTTCCTTTTGCAAAAGACTGATAAGAATATAAGAAGCGAGTGTAAAAATGTTGTACATAGTGAACATTAAATTACTTAAAATGAAACAACAAAACTGTTGAACATAAGTTTATTTTTTAAAGTTGTAAATAATACAGTTCATATATTTACAAGTTTTTGAACATTTGAAATTTTAAGCGATTGTATTTAGCCTATTATTCTGTGCATTGATCTGCTAAAGAATCAGCTCAAAAGCATCTAATTTTTTAAAATTAGTAGTTAATGAGACAGTGAGCAGCGAATCCAAGGCCACCTATGTAAGGCCTTGACCTGAGCTGAGTAACTGGTAAAGAAAGTAAATTATGTGAAATTTGTTGAGTTTATATTGCATTAGTTCCGTACTAACATATTAAGTATTAGATACTTTCGAGCAATATTTTTTACAAACTTAATTCTAAAAACAATTCAGTTGTGTAGTAGGTACTTTGGATTACTTCAAAACATGTTTTATAAACACATATGTATTTTATGTTACGTTCTATTTGCTCAATATTTAATTTGTTGTTGCGTATTATTTATTTAAGTATCTACAATATATTTTTTTGTGTTTTGGTCCATTTTTTTGTATAAAATTATTTTAACTGGTACAAAAGATTTATCTATCAAATCAATACAACATCAAATACATTATTTATTATTATAACTTCTGTGTTTTATTTATATTTATCATTCCAATACTGAATTTATCTGATTGTCGTCGAAATGAAATTTTTCCGAGAAAATAACAATAAGCATTTTGACGAAAAAAGTTTGTTGCAAGGTATGATGCAACTTTTGAGAAATTGAAGATAGTAATTAAAGATTTCGTGAATTTCTGTGTATCAGTCTTGAATTATACAGTGTGATAGATGGAAAAAATATTGTAAAATAAATTGCCAATCTTGGAAATTTTGTAATTGGATCTCATTTATAAATTTATTTGTGCCAAATTATTTGCAACTATGTATAGTTCAATAAGAAAACCTGTTTATATTTATTATTTCAACATTTTCTAAGAAATAATGGAAGCACTTGGCGTTACAGTATGCTAAATTAAGTGGGTTATTTATTAATTAGTAAAATTGTGGGCTGTCTCAAATTTTAGGTCAAGTCCTCAATAACCATCACAGATAATATGTTTTTATTAATAGCATGTAGGACAATAGTTATATTCAAACAATCGGGACGAGTAGAATATTCCCAGCTTTTTTAATTATTATACATTAATTTATAAATGTGTCCGATTCTAACAATGTTGCTAAAATTAATCAAATGCTTGATCTAATTCATTGTGAATTCATTAATTATTGTATTTATGAACCCATACAATTTAGCATAATGTGGCGAGATAAATATTGCAATTTAACTCAATATCGTTTTAAATTTATAATTTATTGTATTAGAGTCACTATAGATATTTACATAATTTTATAGAATGTGCAGCAATTTACTAATTATATTTTAATACAGGGTGATCAAAACTACTTACTTACATCGACAGTATCGACACACCTCGAATCAAATCTAAATTTTATATCTAACTTAGAATAACTCATTGTGTTACTTTTCTGCCAAAGGTTTGTTCATAGTCTTGTCTACGGGTCGCCGTCAAATTAAGTATAAAAAAATGTTTTACAGTTCTAAGTATAGCTTTATTTGTAACTTGTGATTTATTTAAATTAGTTAAATAATATTTCATTTATTGCTTCAGAAAATAGTTTTAGAATATATGTAATATCACGACAATTGTTTAACAAATCAAACCCTGCTTCAGTTCTAAAAGCACATTATAGCGTAATTATTTCAGCGATACATATTTTTAGATATACAGTGTTTATAATATTTGTAGTTCAAGTTAACTATGGGCTGGTTTGCTGTTATCATATGTATTATTTTATACAGAAAATGTTTCAAGATTTTATATTCTTGCTTTTTTTTCGTTGTTTTTTTTATTTATAGATTTTGTTAACACTGTTTGGATAAATCGAAATTATATTTTGATCACCCTGCGTACCTACTTATCCGCTTTCAAAATATCATCTGCGCTTTTATATCAGTCGTTGGGAGTGTAATCTTTATTGTGATGTTTCAAGAACAAACAAATCTCCTTAAATGTGGGTCTTTCAGTGTCGTCCCTCTTCCAGCATTGACACATAACTTCGTATATTTCTGTTGAGCAGATGGGAGGCTTGCTTAACAAGACCTGAAATTAGTATTTGTTATTTATTTGAATATTTTTTATGCTTCTTTAACCTGTAGCTCGCCTCCGTAATACATGTGTTCAGCGTTTTGTATGACTTTCTCATTGGACAAATTACTAAAAGGTCGTTCGCATGCAAAAGTGAGAATTTCCCATAAAGTGACAGCGAACGCCCAAACACTGCTTGAGCATGAATATCGATCCTGGAACAGTGAAACTAAAAAATATTTTTATTAAATTAATGGGATACTTACGAGAAGAATGCTCTCCCAGGGTAACCAACGAATGGGAGCAGGTGGCCGACCGCCAATTTCGGCATAATCTTTCTTATATTGGGGTTTACACATCGCTACGTCTGCTATTTTAACTACAAATCTTCTACCAACGAGGCAGTTCCTTAAGTTAACAGTATCAAAGTTAGCAAGTTATGGAAGTCGTATTAAATAAAACATACCTAGCAGCCAGATCTTTGTGAACTACATGTTTGCTTTCGAGATACTTCATTCCGGAAGCTATTTGGCTGGCCATGTAGATCAGATTATCCACGCTGAAAATGAGATTAGAACTGGCATAATTTATTTATGAACAACTTATTAAACACTTTGTTTAGTTTTAACTGCTCAAGTTTGTATCTACATTCACTTTTTACATTGTCGGGTAGTTTAAGTAAAATAAATTTTGGAATAACTAAAATGTAGTAAAATGTCATACGTAATGGGTAGTATGAATAAAGTGTAGCAAAAGCTTTTGCTGTAGTTTTGTCTCTTTCTTATAAAATTAAATTACGTCTATCTTTTACTATTACAAGTAGAAGCATTTACTTAACTTTATTCTTACGGCCTAATAATGGATCGATTTTTACGAATATATTCACTATTCATTCCTTAAAATTCAAATTAAAGTAAATTGATGAATAAAACGATAATTTCAGTCTCAGCATTATTCTACTTGTCAACTAAATACAAATAGATATTGTGATTAGTAAGGCTCGGATTATATGCAAAATGCATATTTGTTATTAAGAGGTATATCAACAAAATTGTAAGTTTTCTATGCATATCTAATGTTTTTTAATTAAAATAAGCCAAATAAAAAATGCATATTTTGCATATTTTGGCAACTTGGTGCATATTTTAGGAAATATTGCATATTTTCTTCAAATCACTAATTTCCGATTAAAAATTTCAGTTCAAGTTAAAAATTGGACAGTTTATGAGAAATGATCCGATTACAAAATATTTTAAAGAGAAAACAACCAGTAATTCGTAAGCCAAACTCAAAAAATTAGTACCTTGTTGAGTGTTTCCTTTTTAAATTGTATTGAACCAAGCGGGTTTTTTTAATCATTTGTTTCCAAAAAAATAATAATTAACATAAATTAAAGTAATATAAAAAATGATCTTATTTTAAGAACAAAATTTTGTTTTGTTTGAGTTATTCGATTTTTGCTGTCTAAATTACGATATATGTAAAAAAAATATTTAATACAAAGTAGATAGTTGTAACCCCTTAGATCATAACCTTCATGAAAAAAATGTTTTTTCGGTGGGTTCCCATTTAAAAAAAAATAATTTTGTAAAACTCAAAAACAAAATAACAAAAATTTCGAAAAATTTTATTTTTGATAAAACATCACATTTTTGTAGAACTTTATAATTAGTTTTTTCAAAAAATAAATACGTTTGGCTTTTTATTGTTCAAAATTTTGCATACCGATGCATATTTGGCATATATTGGAGCATATTTCTTAATATTTTGTGCATATTTTTGTGAAAATACGTGCATATATACATATACGCATATTGTACGATTTTTTCGTGCATATAATCCGAGCCTTAGTGATTTTTTACACTTCAACTTTACTTCCATTCGATGCAATCTGCTTGAAAATGTTAAATAAATTTAAAAAAACGTATTTTTCCCGGTTACTTAAATTTGCCGGTGTGTGTATGTACTCGTACCTATACCTATTTTTTTGAAAATATACTACTTGTGATTTCAACATACTTAAGTCATTACAAATTTTCTTTGATACATTTACGGACACGGACACAGACTTTTGGACATCAAATTTTTTTCTCAATTTAAAAAAATGTCAATATAAGCCACGCTTTATTGTCATTATGATTGTCGTTTGAAATTAAAATTTGAAAGTTTTAGTTGAAATTTATTTTTGTCGTTGATTTTCCGATAGAAATATGCCAGCAGTACGTTTTTTTATAAGTTCAATAAAGTTCAATGTCAGGATAAAATTTACAAAAATTGAAAGAAAGGTTGGCTGCACATAAGGCCAGTTTTACACTTTTATGTCAGTCGAATAACAAATCGTCTAAAATTCCATGCCTGGAACTGTACGAATCATGTCAAAAGTAATTTGAATTTGTTTAAAAAATGTAAATCACATTTTGCCATTTTCACATTTGGATAGAAATTGCGAGAACAACTGCCCACACATGTTTTACAAATTGATATTAAAATATTGTTTGTGTAAATAATACAAAAACATAATTTTCAACTTTGGTGGATGCGCCGGGTTCAATGCACAAATCCAAAATATTTACTAAAGAGGTCGACAAAAATAAAATAATCAACAATCATCAATAATCATCACTTAACAGAAAAGCACAATAACGTTGAAATTAAAACATTTGCATACAACTAAATAATCTGTAAACCATTTTTATAAAAAGTTGATTTTTTGCTTAAGCTTCTGAAATTTAAAATTTCTTTCATCAACAAACACAATCTACATTTTATTTTATTTTATATAATTGGATGAATGTTGTAAACAACTTTTTCATTAAAATTGCGTTAGTCAAATTACAATAATTATTATTTGGAGTTGCGAGTGTTTGGTAAAAGTCTCCCTTGTCCAAGACCTCAAATAGCACAAGCGTGGCAAGTTGGCATTAGCATTATTCGTCAATCTGCTATTATCAATTCAGATTTTATGTTCGCTATTCGGAAGATCTGACCATCTGGTATCAGCAATCACTTACCTTACGGGTTGATCGGTCGAAGACCGAACWGTGCCATTTCTATTGACGAGAAACTGCAGATACTGAGCTAGATCTCCCATTTCACCGTATTCAATGACGGTCCAGGGTGGCTGTTCGGCCGTACAAACTCCCAAAACTTTACAAATATTCGTATCAGATAAGCTGGCGAGGAAGCGAACTTCTCGAAGTGATTCCATTGAGCCTGTCGCAGCATCACTTTTCGCTCTTTCCGGACTCGGTGTTCGGACAGCCACTAAACGACAAACGCCCGGAATTATATCCTCTAAACCTTCCGTTTCGCAGAGGGTGATCTGGAAACGTTATGTTATGACATATTAGATCTTTTTCCCAAACCCGCCCTTCCACACAACAAACAATAAAAAGTTACTCGTATTTCTTTAATAAATTTTATTTTGGGGAAACGTAGTATTTTACGAATGTAAAGATCAGTAAAATGTCAAATTAAAAATTGGGGTTCTTGTAGGTTGCATTTATTTTTAATTCTTTAATCTGCAAAAGTCAGGAAGTTTGAAAAAAGATGTTTGCTCGTGATTTGCTAAATCCAACAAAATTATTTCCTAATTAAGTAAGAAAGTAAAGGGTGTAATTAGATAAGGCGTAACTTATCCAATTTAATGAGTTACCTACCTCTCCGGCGTGACAAGATCCGACTTTTTCCAACGGCCGGAGAGAATATCGCGGTATCGGTACTAATTCCGCTTCTCTGCAACTGTAAGCGTGACCCATGCTAGGAGCTATGTTCCAACACACAACTGGCGGTGGTATCTGCAATATTAATTTATTATCTAGAGTTTCGTGATTTATTGCATTGTGGAATTGTAATCTAACAAGAAACAGAAGCGCTATTTCTATCTTTGGAATAATAATGAAACATTTCATGCCTCAAATCATCCTAATTACTTTACTATTCATGAAAGGTGAATTTTACTGCGAAAGCCGTTTATATATGATTTGGGTATTAATACGAACTTAAACCAAATAATTACTTTGATTTTAATGAAGACAAATACGAGTGTAGCCAATGTTTTAGTGCAAATAGTAATGGAACGTTGGTAGTTTTTTAATAAAAACATTACTACTCGTAATACGATTACTTTATACAGATTCTAAGAGAAATATTTGTGTTCCTAAAATGTAAAAATGTGTTTTTATGTTACGTTGGCGTTATAAAATATTTTGTAAGTAGAAATATTATAAAATTTTTAAGTTGAGATCTGTTGAGATAGCAGTTGTTTCTTTTCAGTATAAATGTTTTTGTAGTCACTTTTTTTCATTTTTGTTGTCAAAAAAATATTAACGTTTATAGAATAATTTAGCATTTTGGAATTTTCATGAAAGTGAATCAATATTATTTTTAATATTAAAGCAATGGTTTATTAAATTTTTTTTAGTGAATAAAGTAAAAAAACAACTTTATATATTTTTAATGGGCAACTTTTGCAACCAAAAAATGTGTTTAGTACGAGTATATAAAATAAACACTTTAATGGACGGTATTGGAAATGATTATTCGATTCATAATTTTATGACTTTTTATAAAAATTTCTCTCTCTAAACGTGTATTTTTAATTATGCCTCAAAACATTACTCCTATAAAACAAAATACCCATTATTAGGTACTTTTGAGATTTTAAAGAAATTTAGCAGTTTCATCTCTTTAAAATTTTTTATTAAATGCGCCATCTCAATCGCATTAAAAGATTTGTTTCCAGAAAGTATATTAAAAGAATTGGCTTATATTTTGGTGAAATTATAATTAATTAATTTGAGGACATTAATGCCGATTTTTTTGAATATATTAATTGAGGGCTTCTGTTTTTTACTGCATATTTACTCAAAATTGTGTAAGAAACAAACATTTCTTTTTGAAAAGTGCTGAAACTAAACTGTTTGTAGACATTGTTGCGGCGATTTATTTTAGTGCATAACTACAAAAACATGTTTTGAAGCAGCTGCTTTTATAATTCATAATAATTCAAATTTTTGTTGCAATTTTATTTTTTGTTATGAAGTAAGATGCGTTTTATTGGCATCTAATTTTTCTATTTATTTTGTGGTCACTTTCAGAGCTATTTAGAAATGAAAACTCATTGTTTGTAAATCGTGAAAAAGTTGCTTTTGAATCTTATATATTTAATAAAGGTTTAGTAGATTTATATAAGCTGAGACTTTATGAAACCGTGCAAATATTTACGTTGGATTATATTGTATCTAAACTTTCATAAATCTGCCCTGTGGTCAAATTATATCAAGAAATGTAATCTGTTTTCCGCAGATTCAGATTTATATTTTATTTTTGTTGGCAAATTACTAAAATCAATTAGGAATTGTAGTTATTAGTAAGCACACACGCATTAATGTAGAATGCGAAAATAAATTTCCGTCACGTTCTTTTTGTTTACACTGATTTAGGTGGGTATACACCTTTGTAAATATTATGAGTGTTATAAGCCGTAAAAAATCGGTTTGTTTTATATAAAAATAAACTCATTCAATTTATGCATAATTTCATAATTTGATAAGTTACTTGAACGTCGCTGATAGATCTAAAAAGCCGCGTAATTAAGCTCCGATTGTGCGACCGTCCGCTTTCAGGCTTTTCAGAGTTATTAATTTATAACCTATATTGAACAAATAAACCGCAACTTTGATCTATTACGTTACCCTGTGTTTCTCCCTCGGCGCTGTGTGATATCGTTTCCGATTTGGTGGATCAGTGGCAACTCTCGGAAAATAATTTCCTAAATTAATCATCTTTGACTTTGGACTTATTGCTGGCGTGCTTTGTAAACTTCTGTAGTGGAGAGGAGACGATGCTGAAATGGGACTTTGATGTAGTGTTGGTGAATCGGGTAACGGAGGTACTTCCGGAGGCTCTTCCGGTTCTTCCATTGTTGACGAACACCTCAACGTTGCATAGTTTGGTGTATAATAATTTCCCACAAGCGGTGATCGATACTGTTCGAAAGAAACAGACGAAGAATCTCCTGGCGCTTCTTGACTCACTGGAGTTGGGTGGCTGCTCTGAGCCGCGTTGTTACTCGATGACAAATTCATCAACAAATCCTGCAAATTTTTTTGATGTCTTTTGGAGTTTTATCACAGTCAAAAATGTGTACCTTCATGTTTATGGTGACACCAAAAGGGTTTTTAAGCAAGGTTGGCGACCCTTGCAGTTTATGTCTTTTGTTAAGTATTAAAATTATCACAAAAACTACTAAGAGTAATAATATTATTGCCGTTAATACACCTATGATTATTTCCACGTATGTATCACCTTCTTTGCGAGCTGCAACTAAGAGAAACCTTGAAAGTATGAAAAACGCTAAGAAACTCGCAAACTTACTTGTTTCAAAAGCATCCAATGTATTTCCACCGGCTGAACTAATTACAAGTTCGTTTTCACTAAGATCAAGAGTTTCCTCTTCGGAAATATTGAACGCGACAGGCACTGAAACACGTAGTCATCAGTTATTTTATGCAGCTCGTATGCAAACTCTTATTATGAGAGCCCTTTGTACAGATGGGTGAGAATGATAGTACACGTTATGGACACAACATACTAAAATCGCGTAGTAAGCGTTCTGAAAGCTTGCAAAAATTTTGTATGCTTATTTTTACAATGCAAATAATGCAGATGCTCAATTAAATAAAAACGTGACAGTTTTTCCTTTTAGTAGAAATTTATAGCGTTTTTCTTTTGCCGGCGTCGAGATTTTTTGCTTACGAGCTGGAATCCAGACTAATCAAAATTTTATTTGAGAGCTTTTTATTATTTGCATTAAAGGACGACTTGTTTTTATCTATCGAAACTTTGGGCAGTCATGCAGGATTTTTTCTGGAATTTTGTTGACAGAAGCTAAAAAAAATTCATGTTAAATTTACCAGAATCAAAGGCTACTTCGCTGAGCATCATCCAGCGGTCCGCGAAAAACAGACGCAGTTTGATGAAACGAGCGAGTCTTTGATGAAGATTAATGGAGACGTTCCGGGCATTTTCCAGCACTCGATCTGGCATGTATGAATAGGACAGTGTTGGGCCATTGTAGAAACGTCCTCCGATACTGAACATCACTTTCGCTTTGGAGAAAACCTAAAGGAAAAATGACAAGACAATCAAACCAATTACTTCTTTTTACGAACTAACCGATATATCAAAGGAGACACTGTTATTAAATTCGATTTAACAAAAAGTTTGAACAGCCCTAAAAGTTACTTTTCCTTTCTTTCGAGCACAATAATGGAAGATATTTATTTTTATTTTATATACATAATTAATTGAAAAAATTGGAGTTACCTAACCGGTTTAATTTTATTTTGTTTGGAAATGCAAGCAAAGTTGCTAAAGGCTTTTTTTATAGCGCACATAGTGAATTAGTATCCAGGAGGCAAATGCGTTTATATGCTCTGTAGTAAAAGAAAAAAAATCTGTAGCTTCCGATCGCTATGCATTAGTTAAAATATGTTAATTGATTAAAACACGAAAAAAGCTTTTTAATCCGATTGTATTATTTAACATTGCAGGTAGCTTTATTGATTCTGGCTTTTCTTTAAAGCATTGGTAAAAAAATGTAAAATCTGCTAATCCGATTAATTATAGACTAAATTATAGTAAYCAAAGTTTCTTAGGTAAACAATGAWTACTTTTTTATAATTTACTAATAGCTACAAAAGGTTTTTCGTCAACATTTGCATCAGCAAAATAATGTAATCTTTGTGAATAAAATGCTTTATCAAGAAAAATGAACTGCAAGAATGCTTTGTAACTGTGGAATTCGGTTTAGAACGTCTGATAGTGATGGGGTGAGAGATAATTTTATGAGAGCTACGGTCGTTTACGTTGCAAGGAGAGGGTGAGTAATAACTATAATAATTTTCGTTTCTGAGAAATTGTTCGCGATGAAGAAAATCTGAAATCTTAACAAAATAATACTTAGATGTATACGTTTTTTTAAGAGCAAGTATGTGTTATATGTTTATATAAAGTCGAAACTACTTTTCAGAAGTAGATCTCACTCACCTGAACATTTCTGCTAAAAAAATTATTTGTGAATAAATGAACTTCGCTGAAGTTTCTTATTTGATCAAATTCAAACGTAAGTTCGACGTAGCCATTAACACTAGTGTCATTCCTCCAAGCAATCCATCCATTACCTGAACATTAAATAATTGATTTATGTCAATAACGAAAAAAGCAAGATACCTTTGCCGTAGCCGATATCTAATCTAAAATTGTCGGCACCAAACTCGCCATCTACAAGACGACCTAAACCACCTTCTAATATCCCATCGTTGCGAGTACCATCATAAGAACTGTCATATAGTCCCTGAGATGGTTCTGAGCCTTCGGGAATGCTGTAGGATATAATTCCGCCTGTAAAGAGATTAGCTAAATATAATTAACGAAAATCAAAACTATCCAAATTAAAAATTTATTCGTATATACGATCTAAATTGATAAATTACGTGAAACAGCTAAATTAAGTGAAGATTTTAAGTACCAATGTTTAAAAACTACGGTTTTGATGTGCAATTGTGCATGTTAAAAGTTTGGAATATAATTCCTATTTTTGGCTAAACATTCATGAAAAAAAAATAGGTTAGTTGATTTTTTTAATTGCCTTTGTTATCCATTATATTTTTTTCATTTAGAAAAACTAAATAAATAAAAACATTATTGGGCTGACAAATAGTTATTTTTACATTAACTGCAAAACGCGTGGTTTCTTGACGCGGAAATTATGCCGTTTTTGTGTCAAAAAAACATTTGGGCATTAAAAAACAGCTTCATTAACAGTACCTAACAAAGTAATATCTAATCAAATTACCTTCCATGTGAAAAGTTGGAAAGTATGACATTTCAACTTCATTTAAAAATTGATATGAAATATCAGGTTTAGGTTAGGAAGTGGTCAGTTTCTTATCAGTTCAGGTTGAGAAGTGATTACTTCCTAACCCGAAAACTTATAACTTATAAGGAAGTAACCACTTCCCAACCTAAACTATGATTTGTCATGTTTTTCAAAGTTAGTTAGTTTTTTTATTGGTTTTCTGTTCTTTAAAGAAGATGATTGTGATTAAAATAGTATACAAACTTTGGTGGTCGTTGCCTGTTGCTTCATCGAATGTACAAGAGGTAAGTGGAAAAAGTCAATTAAATAAAAACGATGAATTTTTTAGAAATACCTTTTTTTTAAATAATGATTTAACGTTCTAAAAATATAAAAATCCTTTGTTTAAATAAAACTTTTCAATTAGCTTTTTGATAAAGTCTTGTTAGAGTGTGTATCAAATTTCCTAATACACAAGACTTGTTGTTGGAGCAAATTTTGCATCAAGAAATAAACTAACGACCAGACTTTGACGCTGTAATGTGTATTAAAAGATTTTCAAAAGAATTTTGTTGAAAAAATTTGCTTAAACCTTATAATTTTTCTCACACAGCGCTTAGCAAGATTTTTTATATTATTTTATGAGCTGAGTACAATAGTGTACGTGTTCACCCCAGGATGTGTATCCCATAACCTGTCAAGCCATTGATACGGTCAAGCTATAGATGGCCATGCAATAAGGGATGTCGATTGCATGAAGTAAACGACGAGAATGCCAGACTGGCTATAAAAGCAAAATATAATAAACCCTCTATATAGGGATTCTATTTTCCCTTGCCCGTCACGGTCCACCACATGGACCACTCGCAGTTTTAATAATAGATTGCCTCGACTCTATGATTTATCAATACATTCCTCGCCACCGGCGCAATGAAGTTCCCAATTCTATTTGGTATCAACAGAAAAAATTGTTTTATTGGAAGCACATTGGAACTACTGCCGGCAAAAGCGTTTCGAAATTCACCCCTCTATACCAAAAGCAAAAAGTTTCATGAAAAGTTACCTCACATATACAGTTTGCAACACCGTTTCATATCCAATGAAATTATTCAATTAAATAAAGTTTTCTTAGTATTTTCCCATATTTTGTCCAGTGTGAGACTTAAATGAAATTTATGCGAATTTTAGTTGCCAACAATGTCAAATAAAATTTAAATTTACCAACTGTTACAGAATTACAGCAGCTTATTTGTCTCTCCGTAGGAATGTATGAATTAAATCTTACAGTGTGTAGTTTTTAGTTTTAATAGTAAACATAAATGCATCTTATATGCAAATACAATTGGGAAAATACAGAAAATTTTACTATCTTATTATTTTATAAACATTTTCCTCGAATTAAAAACATAGAATAAACTGTATAAACGGTTATACAGTTTAAACTTTATTCGGAAAAAAGCAAAATATTCGTACGTAAAATAATTACAAAACTGGTGAAATCGCTTTAACTGTGGAGTTTTTTGTAAAAGTGCAATATCACGATTTTATTGCAATTTTAGTGTTGTAATCGTGACGCATGAAAAATTTCAAATAGTACATACAAAGCGCTTGAAGTAAACTTTGTTTTTTTGTTTTTTTTTTATTTTGAAAAGGTTTCGCTTTATGTGGAATAAGGAATGAAACAGTTGCACACGTAACTAGGCAATCTAATTCTTATTTAGCATTTTAATAGTAAGAACGAACTGTATTGAAGTGCAGGTAATTAATTAATTTTGAATTACTTAATTGAGACAAAATATAAAGGTTTGAAGAAATTCTTTATTTAATTTCAACAATAAAAAATAAATTGTAATTAATATTCAGTGTATATTTCAAAATGATTTTTATTTCGCCAACAATTTATTATTATGTACCTAAATTATCAAATGCCGCTTTACAAAGAGAAAAAATTGTTATTTACTATATCTACAAGACGATAAAGAAATTGTTTATTCAGGAGTGAAAAGGTTAAGTTTACGAGTGACGAAGTCACGAGTGGACTTTTTTCACGAGTAGACAACAATTTTTATCGTCGTGTATAATATTTCGTTTTATTTTGTACACACCTACCAGAATTTCTTGAATATAAACAGTAGATTAAAATTACTTTATTTCACTAGACAATAAAAGACTACTTTATCTACTAAAATTAGTTGATAAAATCACTCTTTAACATTGAGTACAAAATAAAAACACTTTTATGATTATTTGAAAATTGAACGATATTTAGTTTAAACCCTGTATAAAAATGGCATAAAAATTATATTAAAAGGTAAAGCAGTGCCCTGTTTACCCAAGATCAAAAGTCTACTTCAACTGTCTAAATACTTTTTTATGAAAGTTCTAGAAAAATTTGGGTTAAGATTTTATTTTTCAAAAAATACTTTTAGAATTCAGTTTTACTTGAAACATTTTTGCTTTGATTAAATTTGAATTTTTAATTATAAAACTTAAAATATTTTTTCTTTCTAATGTTAGAAGTTAGAAAAAACAGACTGATGAAAATATTTTATATAAGTACTCGTAGTCGTTCAGTATATTAAAAGTATAGATTAGATAGAAAGTGAAAATAAAGCGAGCATTTAATTTTCTAAGGTCTGTTCAAACTAAATTAAAACAGTTTTAATTTAAACGTTATTCTGCAGGCAGTTGGACAGATTTCGTATAATTGCATGCAATAGGACGGTTGTAAACGTATATCACGGCAATCACGACTCCTTGTGCGAAATCTAATTAAGTCGAGTTTTGCCCGTTGTATGCAAGAAACCGAATATTGAGTAACTAAGTGCGTCGCGATTATGTCTACCTAATCCGTATTATCCGAATTAGAACGATAATTCAGTTTGAGAGTGGGCGACATCTGGCTTGGCCCTTCATCTTATTTTGTTAGTGTTACAGACGTCGCTTATTTAGAAAATCGTCTTTCGAGATCGCATATAGAATTTAATTAAGAGGGTGTTTATCGGTGCAGATGTGAAAATTTCAATGCTGCTAGCTTGAAAGTAATTAGTCCACGAATGAATTATGGGTAATGGTTGAAGATGATAATGAAATAAGCGCCGAGAAAAGCTTCGTCATTTTAATGGTATTAACACCTTAAGAGATTAATAATTCACTAACATCTAAATTGCAATAAACTAAATTCAGCTTAACGAGCAGGCATCAAATTAAAAACACAGATAGCATTTAAATTATTTCAACGAAGCAGATAAGTTGTGTTTGTTTTTTTCACAAAATTTCAAAATGTGTAGGTTTTGTTTGTAAAAACTGGAATTATGCTAATATTTCCTTTTTTGTAAAGTTTGTTTAGAAATTTTGCTTTTCTCTCCATTTTACAAAGATTATTTGGAATTAGGCAAAACGTGACTGTTGATATTCAACATCGACCAGAACGTTACAGTAGAATCAATGATCACATATGGCATAACCAAGTATGACACAAGCAAATTAGTTTTGGCATCCCAATTGTAGTAGGTCATCAGTATGAAATTCAGTTGGGGTGCATATTATATGAAATTGGTATAATTTCAACGTACCTATAAAACCGCAACAGATTAAAACTACAGAGGACGTCCAGTTTTGAGAGAAAAAGCTGTTTTATTATTAAAAAGGTTGAAACCTAATTTTTATTCAGCTTAATACCCTAAGTACACCTCTTTGAGGTTACTCCATCTATTTTGCTTAAATGTAAATGCACTAAGTTTTGTTTATTATTTATTAAATTAAAGAAAATTTATCCAAATGCGTTCGCATCTAACAAAATAATAGCAATTAGAGTTCTACAAATTACCTTAACAATAATTTAGTCATACAGAAAAGAACTTTTCTTTATTTTGTTAAAATCTGTGTAAAAAATATTGTTGCTGCGCTCGCATGTATGCCTGCAGCTCATACGTAATTGTCACATATTTTATAATCTGCTTCCTCTTGCATTAAATTTCATAAATTCCTTTAATTTATTTAAAATTACATCAAAAATTTAAATCCGTTTTTACGCACAAAGGTTTTCCGTTATCCATTTATTGAGAGTCATTTAAATATTGTAGTATTTCATTTTACAATATAAAATTATTTTTGCTTTTTTATTCAAATTTCGAATTTTAGCCACAACTGTTCTATCAAAGAATACTCGTAGTTGTTACATTTTTGACATTTCTAATAACAGCCGCATAGCGTTATTCCGGTAATTACCGGTAGTTTTTTCACGAATAGCATTATGCAGGTGTTACACCAATTTTGCGTGACCATTGCAAAAACTTCAAAGTGTTTCAAAATGTAAAATAGATTAGTCTGCTGCAAATTAAAAATTATAAAGTAAAAAAATAATTAATGTGTGCGAATAATTTAAATAATTGTGTTGATTTGAAATTGTATCCTCTCTTTAACATGTGAGATAACAAGGGGTTGCGAATTAATTATGATGTTAAAATTTGATCTTATACAGTGGTGGTCTACATCTAAATCTGCTGTAATTACAGGTGACTTGTATTACACAATGGATAAGAATTTTGCACTGCTTGAAGTTACTAAAATGGAGACTGATAGGTAATGTTTAAATCATAGCTGCGAATTGACACTCTGCTTTAGGGTTCGTAAGCCAATAGCCTATTCGGCAACAACGTGACTGTCTTGTAAACTATTCATGAAATGTCACTCAAAGTACTATTTCCCTATTAATTATGGATAAGTTAAGTAGTGGATCACACGCCGTGGTCTCTCCGAGATGTAATCTACCGTCTACAGTAAGCGCTGCTCTTGACACTGATTAATCGCAATCCTGCTATATTATAAAGAGGTCATTTACATGCCCTACGCTGAATTTTCCTGCTACTTCAACCAAATAAATTGAAGTAGTTTTTTAGTATAAGTTTTTTGGTGTAATTAAAGGCAATGTTAGTTAGTGTACTAAAAGATCAATAAAAATTTCACTTCACCTTCATACGGACATCCCAGAAGTTCAATTCGGAGGCAAACAGTTCTCCTGTGGACACTGTAGGGCAGAATTCGCACTTTGCTTGCGAACACTGGAGGCATTAAACGCTGACTTTCCACAGAAGCGGTGTCACTATTTCCCCGCAATATCTGAAAATTTAATTGTTTCAATTATAATTCCGAATTTCTGCAGCTTCTGCTGGGTGGCCAAAAATAACTGCGTAAGTTAGCAACAAAAAATTAAAAGCATTTTCTCTCAATATCAAGCTATGAACAACCGAAAAATAAACATTTTCAATCAGTCGGTAGGTAAGATAAGATGCATGTACTATAAAATCTAGTTACATAAACAAAAATTTAAATAATTCTTTATTGTAACAGTTCGCAAACTTTCTGGCTAGCTTTTAGGTACATTTATAAACTCTACTTTAAGTTTTGTTGACTTTTACTTTATATTTATTTACCTATGTGGATAGCCTAAGAAATATCGATTTGGTATTGTAAAACTTTAATAATGTTTGTTCTGCACTTTTAAACTTTTTATTTGAGCTTTGGTTGTTTATATTTCCTATATTACAAAAGAAACAAATTGTGTAAGATTTTGAACTTGGATTGAAAATGCTAAATCGGTGTTGGCAAGTGATTAGCCTTTAATTTTTTTAACCCTGTGAATATTCGGTCCAATATTGTCTAAAATTAAAGTCAAAAAGTGAATTAGTAGAAGAGTGAAAAACATTTCACTAGAGACGTGGTTTTTATAATCTTTTTAGCTGCAGTGATTATGTTTTGAAAGGTATGTTTTTGAAGATAAAACTTTTCCAATTTGTCTAGAAAAGTGTATCCTTTAATCCCAACTTAAATTATGTTAAAGCTTATTTATAATTAAATCTAAAAAATTTGAGATAAGTCTCTGTCTATTCAATTTTCTCATATTCCCATAACATGCATAACTGGAGCAATGCTATTTTCAGAAGAATATAATTCTTTTCTTGACATTCCTGTCACGGATGGCTGAAGTACAAAAAATGTAACTTCTTCTAAAGAACGTCTGCAATACAGCCGGAATAAGAGTCGTATTTAAACGATATCATCGTAAGTATTGTGTTTGCTGACAGACAATCAGATGAGATTAAAGATCTGGAAATATCTGAGGTTTCTTTGTGCTTTGCTGAAAGCCTATTGTGTTTTTAAAACAAAATGATTCAAGACGATTTTTTCGGTTTACAGATAATATTTATAAATAATAGTATATTATTCAACGAGCATATAATGATGGCTGTTATTCACGAAGATGAAGTTTAAAAAAAACTCATAGAAGAGTTTTTTAATCACCTGAGTGAATCGTAGCCATAATATGCGGGTAGAATACTATGCCTTGTCCACGACTATAAAATATTTTCGATTTTTGGTATTGACAAAGTTGATGTTTGGGAGTTGACGTTTTAATTTAATTAGTAAAAATGTCAAATTGCGTATAAACTGTAGGCCATACAGGGAAGGATTGCCATTATGAATTTATATTAAACGGACTGTAATATTAAGTGTCTATAGATACAACTTTAATAACGTTATAATTTAAAAGTCGTAGATAAAATTGATTTAATTTACAACCACATCCACTGAAACAGTTTTTTTTTATTTTCCCTTATACTCGTATTAACTGCAAATTATAAAACCGTTCAACTGTTCGCTTACGTTACGTTGAAATTTTAATTGACGGTTATTGAGTACGATAATTATGACTAATTAATTATTGTGAGCTTTTCATTTCAATAAATTTTTAAATGAAAAGTAAATCAATGTTGTAGTTGCAGTTTTAAATAATTCTCTACAGGGTGATTCACGAGGAATAATGAGCCTGACCAAATTTTCGATGCAACCAACATTACAGTTGTCGCAAAATAACTTGCGAAGAGTAATGGTCGTTGCATCGAGAATTTGGTCAGGCTCATTATTCCTCGTGAATCACCTTGTATGTACTTATGTATGATATAAAGTCTGTTTTTTTAAATGAAAATGTCAAGCAGTCTTAACATTGGCACCAATAGCAAATTCATTCATGGTAATTTTAATAAAGAAAGTTGTCGGTTCCGGTTTTTGATTAATTTGAAAACAATGTCTTAAATGTCAGTACAAAAAATATTTAAGAAAATTCAGAGACGAAACACAAGAATTGGGAGAAAATTTGGTACCGCTAACAGTTTTATAAAAGGAGACAAAAAGTTTGCAAGCAGGGAGTCAGTCCGTTAAAATGTAGAGAGAATTTGTAATGCAGGTTTACTAAACATTCTCAATTTTTAGCAAAAAATACAAAATGAATGAGAAAGAAAGCAATTGATTAGTGTCTGTTTGTACCCTTTTTGAGGTACAAGTTGAAAAAATAACAATTTTGAAACTAAAACTGAAGAAGAATTTAGAACATTCACGAACTTTGAGTCAATTTCAATAAATTACACAGAATTTATTGCCAATTTTCATAATACCTGCTTGTATCTGCTGCAAAATAACTTTTTTTTGTATATGCACCTTTTCTCATTAAAGTTTTTGTAGCAAAAAGCTCATTTGTTAACAACATTGTACTTACTTGCGGTATGTTTCTATCAAAATTATTAGCACTGAATTCTGTCTTTAGACCTTAGGTAATGGTGTCTGTCTTCAGCTATTCGATTATAATGCTTTCAAAGAGCAAACAGGCACAAATAATTTATATAAAATTTATAAAAGTTAACACACTTTAGGTTCAAATGTGACTTTAGGTTCAAATTTCTATACGTAGACACATGACACAGTGCTGATGTATCGTAAAATACAATTTAGATCAGTTTTGTATTTTGTGAGATTATTGTCAACAAGAGTCCAATCTCAAAAATGAGTGATTGTGTGTCATAAATGTTAATGAATTACGATAAAAAATCAAATTATCTGAAAAAGTGGAACAAAATACAATTCTCCAGAATTTTACTTTGCGGGTGATTTGTTTCGAAAATATGTTTAAATGCGCACTTTTAGTATAAATTTTACAGACTTTACTTTTCTTTTACGAGTAATAAAACTAAGTGTTATTGTTTTGTTTGTGCAGCGGATCTGTAACAGTTTAAAATTCAGAATTCGTCCCTACGGTATATCAACTAAGAAATAAGTTATGGTTCATAAAAGAAAAAATAAAATATTATGACACTTCAGGTTAACAGTGCTTTATTCAATTATGGAGTTGTGTGTTGGGTTAAATTTAAAAGTATTTTTTAAACTTTGGCGTTGTTGTAAAAGCCATAAATCAGAGAACATTTCAGTATTATTAATGTAATTTTGTTGAAACTTAAAAGAAATGTTATATGTACTTCTATGTAAAATAATTAACAACAATCTCTTACATTTAATTGATATCATTTTTTATCTAACTGTTTTTGTCTGAAAATTGTACAGGGTTAGTCATCATTAGGTGTAATTTTTTAATTAGATCTTCTCAAGGCCAAAACAAAGCAATTAATCCTAATATAATATAATATAGGTTTACTATGAAAATGAGGCTAATTCTTTTTCTGTTTTATAAAAATAAAATTGTTTTTAACACTACCTTTTTAAGAAAGCATTTTATTACTAAATTATATAAAAGTTAATTGCTTTGTTTTGGCTTAAAGAAGCGCTGGTAAAAAAATTAGGTACCCCTAATTATGACTCTACTTGTGACTTTACATGTAGTGGGTGTAAGAGGTAGAAATGAGATTTGAAACACCTATTTTCATTACCTGTATTCACATTTTAATATTTTCTAAACAGATTTATTAAAATATTCCGTTTGTGGTAGACGCAACTGAAAACATGCTTGTTTTAGATTTCAAGATAATTATTATACAAATAAAAATAAAAACCAACAGAGATGAATGAACTTGAAAGGTTAATTCCTTCAAAATTTTCGCCATTTGCGGGCAGATTAATTAAAGTGTCAATAAATGCTAAGTCTATTAGCAACAAAGCAGTACTCAACGTTCACACTATGAAGGCCGGGATTTGAATTACTAACATCTACTAAATTACTTGTGCATACATCTGAAGTCAAACATTCTATTATTTTCAATTAGCAGCTTACACGTTTATTCACAAGAATTACTTAATTCACATAGAACAAAAGGGAATTTCTAAATTAAAGAGTATCAGTCGATAGTGATGAAAACGCTTTATGAAGTTTAAAAAGATACAAAAAACAAATAATTGTGCAGATACCGTAAACAAAATGCTAATAATGACCTGTGATGCCAAGATAAAACGGCAAGTTTGTGTATCGGAATCATGAATATCTCGTTTTGAAAAAGGGAATCGTTTTTGTGCTGATATCCAGACGCATTGACCCGTGCGACGGTCACTGATGGGACGGCTGATCACGGATGTTTCCGCAAACTGACTCGAAATTGACTCGTAACGATCAGAATATTTGCTTGCGTGCTGCTTTGATAGTTGGCGATTTGTGGAAGTCACCGTTTGATACAAACAATCAAGATAAAAATATGTGCTTTGCGTGGGCACAATTGCATTTGCTTTCGTATCCATAATATTAATTGGTTATAATTTGTAATAGCTGGAAGACGAAATGTGGTTACGAAACGACTTCATCTCTAACAGCACTTTCCTTTATGTCCACCGATACGCTCTTGAATAATTACCAACATTAAAAAACTATATTTAGATTTTAATTTTACATCTCCCCTAAATGATATATACTACTTATTTCCACTCAGTTAGAATTATTATTGCTAATTATTATAATAGGTAGTTGCTCTACCTATGTAAAACTATTTTTTTTTATGAAATCACTTATTTTACAAACCAGAAATTTTTCAGACAAATAAGGTTGTCAAAGTTATGTTAAAATTCTTTTGACACCCATTTATACCAACTTTTCAATCGGTGATCAATGATCCTTTCATTAGTTAGTCACTTATTAGGAAATGCCAAATTTTCCGAATGAGTTAGTAAACTGTTTTTGTAAACCACTTTGAGTTGGAATACATATTGTATTTTGATATTACCTTAGCTTATATCTACTAAAATAGTAATAAAGTAATTAAAATATTGCTACAAAAACAAAAATTAAAACAACAGGTAAATTTTTTAAATTAATTAAAAAGTAAAAGAATTAATGTTTAGGAATTTTATAGAATACAAAATGGTTCTTCAAATTCTGTAGAAAGTAAAAGTATTTTCTTTTTTAAGATGAATCTACTTTTCTACCCTTTAGAATACAAATGCTTAAAAGCAAATTTAATATTTTTGACTGATTTATAGCTTTAAATGTAATTAGAATGATTTCGAGAAAGAGAAACGCTTTAATATTAAAAATGTAGGTACTCTCGGCTATAAATGAATGGCTTAAAAGTACGTGATTATTTTACTAATTATTTTTAAAACAAGTATTGTTTGTGTTATATTCCAGCGTTTTTTATTGATTGTAAAACGATTTTATTTATTTATTGCAAGTGTAAATGGTGGATGCGCCGGGATATTGAAGTTTTTAATTATTAATTAATTAACTTGTTAGTTCGTAAACACACTTAATATTATATTTCAAAATTAATAATACTTTGCGTGCCCAAACATTTAAAGTTTTACTTCACGAAACTCGTTAAACTCGTTGATTTTTCATTCACGAAATAACGTAGGTTAAAATAATAATCACTCAAAAATTGGTAAATCATCAAAATACGTCTGTCGTTTTATGTGCGTAATAAAATTGTAGAATATGATAACAAAAATAAAATAATAAATCAAAAAACAATTTATTTGAAATAATTGTGTACGGGATTGTAACGCTTTTTTAATACTCATCGTTTTTGTGTGAGTTTACAAAACTAAATCAAATATTTTGTTATTGAAAATAATTGTCACCTGTTTATTATCCCATCGCTTGTATTCCTTCCATTCATTTAAACCCGGCCGCCAATATTCAACCGTGTACTCTTCGGCATATTCTTGACCTCGACCTCTATCATACCTCCCTTGAGTTTGTACTCCCGTGACAACGTGAACCTCCCCCAAATCTACTTGTAGATATTCTCTAATTCCTCTTTCCACTTGTTGTTTTGGACACCATCCTCCCCCTGCTTTCTCTACCCGAACTCTGAAAAAGATTAATGATAAATCAATGAATACTTCCTTTAAAAATTAAAGGTAATAAAACAGATAAATTTAAAGTTTCGATGCCTTCTGAATTAGAAAACTTTTAAATCAATTGAAACTACTGGGAAAACAAATATCAAGTAATGTTTTGTTATGCTCAAATATTTATTGTGTTAGAGTGGTATTGAAGTACTCTCATATAATTTGCTTATTCATTAATAGTCTTTAATCATTCTGTACAAAAATGTCTGGCACAAGAAAAATTACAAGCGTCACTTTACGAGTAAAACAGCAAAGTCGATTATTTATTTATTGAAATTTGGAACTTAATCAATATGGTATTTCGATGAAATTTTATGTGCGTTTTATGAGAGGTATTTTTGGTATCGCTGTGTCAGGTGCAAGCAATGATACACAAGCAGCGTAGGCGAAGTCTCTGGAGAGAAATTAGACAAAATTCATGAGAGGAACACTGAAATGTCCTACATCCTGAAGGGAAACAAGCTTCTCTGACTAATGAGAACTAAAGCCCGGTCCCAACGCGTTAGAACGGCTCTCTCGACTAATGGAGTTTTAAACAACTTATTGGTCCATTACGGGTTATTCTGCATGCGCTGCTTACCAATTATCGCTGCACCCGATGCAGTAGCTGTATGTTTACTGGAAATTGTGCCCTCAATTGTGGCTAGCCTATTTTCTAACCCAGTGGGAACCACTTAACAATTTGTGGCTAAACCGCTGAACTACATACATTGTTTGGAACGTTAATCGATGATTCAATTGTTGGCTATTGAATACCAATTACTAAAACGTGCACTTTAATTTACTTATTACACAAAAAAGCCTAAGTTGCGATAAGAATATAAATGTAAGAGAGGAACTGTTAATTTTAGTTAACAATTTTTAGATGAGTAGTTACGAAGCATTTTAATGGTAATAGTTTTCTAAGAGGAACAACTGTGTTGATTACAGTTAGTAAAAGCAATTGAGCCTGGAATCCTTCTTATCTTTATTAGCCTTTATTCTTTTATAGTTCCTAACTTTGTAGAACGAAGGGATTTAGATAAAGCTAATCTTAAACTACTTTAAATGTTCATATATTGAATTTTTATTACACGAAAGAACATTTGAGGCATGTTGAGTAGAGATATTAGAAAAATGTTTATACAAAATGCTCCAGTTAGTGTTTATCGATGAAATCAAATACGTTTTGAAATTAATGTCATTTTTATGCAAATTGAATATAAATATTGAAAGTAGGGTAACGCATGCAATCAACTATTTTACTTGCAAGTGAATAAATGCTTTAAATAATTGTACTTTGTAACTTAGTCATTCGTTAATGCAACATTCATTTTATATTTTTTGCAATTAGAATTGCATGCAATTTAAGAAAACTGTTAACTAATTTCTTTATCAAAAAATTTCACTATTTTTACATTTTCTTTTACTTCATTTCTTTTGCAAAACAAAACAATAAAATAAACAAAGCTTTTGTTTATTATTCAATTTGTTTTAGTATTTTTATACTTTACAGTACTATAAGTGGTGTAAGTTTATAGTGTTCATTGTTGTATTATATTCTGGCAAAAAAGATTAAAAGCGATAGATGATAAAATATAATTAATAAATAATTATACAAGTAAATAAAAAACTCTGTTCTGTAATGTTTGACAATTTTTTGGTGTACATGTAAAATAAATACAATTCTTATTGTTTAAACTTGTAAATGAAGAACATCAGACTATTAATCATCTCTAAATGCTGTGATTTTAACCGGGTATGATTTCATCGCCACAAAGTAAGTAGAACAATAGATTTGTTATTAAATTGGTGAAATTATGTTATAATAAAATTGTGAAACAATTTATTTGATGATAACTGATAATGATAAATCTACTATTTTGAGAACGGAGTTTCATTAATCTGAATTTGAAACAGATTTTATTTAATTACAAATATTTTTATATATGTAAAAAGAGGTTATATGTCTTTATTTTTATTTTAATCATTTAAAATTTTTTAATTGGTACTGTTTTACCTAAGAATACATTCATAAAATTAAATAAACGAAATAAAAATTAATGTTCAAAGACAAACCTTTTACAAAATGCCTATATAATACATCAATAGACACAAGGCAACTTTCATTAGGGAGACGACTTTTCCGGATTAATAAATTTGTTCGTATTGTCAAAATGAGCATATTTACTAGTAAAGGACATTATAAGACATATAACGGTGAAGAAAACAGAAATTATTTAATTATTTAGTCAAAGAAGGGTCTGAACTGTTTTTGAAATGCTATGTTAAAGACAGGTTTTAGAAATATCGTCTTTTTACATTTTATTGTAACACATAAATTAACGTAGACTAATAGGTCCTTTAGGTATTCCACTTCTACGTTATTATAGTAGCGTAAGTAGAGAATTGTACAAATGCCTTGTACGTGTTAGTATTTATCATTTTGTAAGAGCAGCAAAACAGTCGTTGTTTTAAATATACAGGGTGAGTGTGTCAGAACTCGCGGTCCAGAGAAACATTTTAAGTAAGATAAGATACCAAGAACATGAAAAAATGTTTAAAAAATTCTCTCTCCCAAAAAAATTTGACATTTATTTTTAGCGTTATACATTTTTATATACTGATCTTCTATATACATATGTTTTTTTTTTATAATTATTTAGTAAAGGTACAAAAATTTTGGCAATAAAAACTACAAATAATATTAAACAGTGTTACAATTCAGGATACAGCTTCCTTGTTTCCTCTTCTGATAACCTGTAGCAAAAAATATTTTTTCAACAGAAATAAATAGAGTCAAAGTACAAAAGTGCGAAATTTTTATAGATAGAATTTTTTTAACATTTTCATTTTTCGCTGGGACGCAAGTTCTAATGCACCCTGTATGAATAACAAGTTGCACTGCTTTTATTTCTCGTGTTTTGTCAAAACAAATGTGTCATTTTTGTTTTTGTAAGACAGTTGTTTTTTTGTTTCAAGTTCTGTTCTATTAATCAAAGATTAATTAGCTAACCGTTGGCAAGTAACTGTTTGCTGTGGATGAAGACTAATCCGGTTTTCAATTGACAAATGATATCCAATTCGGTCGTTAAAGGGGAGTAGATAATTTGGAAGAAAGCTTCGAATAGTCAAAAGCCAATATTGTATCTCATTAGATTAAGTAGCTTCTTTAAAAGCAGAGCAAAGGACTTATTTTTGTTTCCGCATGAGCGCCGAATCCGTATTCAGCAAGTTTAGATCTTAATAACATCATGAAGGCAGTGCCAGTGTAGGAAACGGCCGGAAAAGTCAATGGTTATCCTAAGATTCCCGTAATATTCGCGGTGGAGTTACCGAAGGACCTTAACTACTTTGTAACGGAGACAATGAAGGAATTTGCAGAGCAAAACAGAACAGAACGGAATGCCCGTACATATTTCTCCATGTCGAGTCGCATTATCACTCCCGGCAGATTCAAGCGTCTTGATTTACTGCGTTGGTCGAGAATGCACTGTGGGAGAAGGCTGCTTCAGGCTGGACATATCTGTGCGGTCTCGGAGGACACCGAGTAGGCTTTTCCAGGCCACTGTGTTGGATAAACTACGGTCCTCTGTGCTTATCCGAGCCAATATTTTAGCTTTATTAGAATTTGCATCCATTCAGATTTTTTGCTTGGATTTTTTTGAATCACGCCCTGGAGATAATTTTTACCTATCTGTACAAACATTTGAATATTCCTATGCACTGGGCTGTTGCATTTTATGCTTATTCTAATTAATCCCAAATTTTTGTTTTGAAAATAATAATTGATTTTTCATTTATTCCGGCTTCTACAATTTTCGTCAATTATTAAAATAAATAAACATAAATAAATTATTGATGCCGACGTCTACTAAGTCTTTTTACAAAAAAATCTTAAATTATTTTTATAACGGGTATTTTTTTTTAATTTGGCGTCAAAGCTATCCATGAAAGTTTGATTGTGAACGAACCATCCTATTGAAAGTTACTAATTTGACATTTGACAGCTCACCGGACGTATTAAAAATTGTAGTCCGTTCGCAACACATTCATATCACCGCCAACTGTGACGCCAAAATTAAATTAACAGCGTTTATAAGAAATTAATAAATCGACACTCCCAACGAAAACTATAGTAACTCAAAAATTACAATTTTGAGAAAAATTGCATTGAATCTTTAATTGTTAAGAACAAATCAAGGAATTGTTTAATATTATTGAAAACTGCTAAGGGTCTATATTTAGGTAATATTGTTTATTCAAAAAAATGTTTTCTCGTTGTTTTTGTATTTTGGGCCCTACATAAGCCATCGTACGCGAAAACCAATTTTTATGAGTTACTATAGTTTTCGTTGGGAGAGTCGAAATGTCGTAAAGTAGGTAAACTTTTGCCACTAACGTCTTTACTTAAATTTGAAAATATTTATTACATATTCGTTCAGATAACTAACAATTTATTAAGGGTAAAAGAAGAAAACATAAAAATCGATTAAAACAAATTAAAAAAATACATCAAATAGCGCTGCAAATATACGAGTATGATTTTATTTTCTTTTGTAAATCTAATTGTAAACTGCAAACAAAAATCCTAGAAGTAAATTAATGTAAAGAAATGTTACTTTATTTTAATTTTATTATTAATGTCATTATTTAAAAATTAATTTTAGGAAATTAGATCATTTATTGTCGTTTACTTTTTTATCGCAAAGATTTTATTTTTATTCAAGTATGTTTGTTGATACTAATATACTAATAATTAAATTGACATTTGAGTTTTTTCCGAAATCGTTCAGTGGCAGCCTGTTATTTTTGAGGGCCAAGTGTAATATACAATTTTTGATTGTTTATATTAGACAGAATCAACAAACTGGGCAAAACTTCTAAACGTTCCAATTTTTTGTTTTATCGGTTTAGACAAGTTTCTTGGAATTAACTCCAACAAGTGTTTTTGTGTAATTGTTGTGTTTGGATAAACTCGAGATGTAGGTGATAAAAATAAAACAAAGACAGTTTCTTCAAGTTAGTCCATTGATTTGGAAAAGGAAAATCGCTCACTTTTTTGTGAAACAGAAAAATAATTTTTTCTATTTCGGTGTTAGAATAGGTCTATTCCAGCACCCAAATGACGTCATTTGCGTGCTGGAATAAGTCGTTCGCGGTAACTTAATTTTAGTGACGGACTTTCTTCACAATTCATTTTCAAATGCGAAAATAAGAATAATTTTTATTTTTTACAGCCGCCTAAAATTTTAATTTTCGTTTTTTAAATTATAAAATGATATAAAGCGGCGAAATAGAAAAAATAGTATAAAGCACTTGTTGTAGAAAGTTCTTCAAGCACTCATTTGTTCCTCAACTCGCCGCTTCGCGGCTCGTTTCGAAATTTCAAATTTGTGTTTGGATAGACACCTTCTGCAACTTGTACTTTAATATACTATTCTTCAATTTTTTATAATATTTTTCTGTAGGTTAACCACAGGCAGGACAGATTTTTTACCAAAAGTTAACTGATTAAAGGACTAATTAACTAATTGGCTTGTTATGTCAAATAAAGAACGATTCGCCTTGTTAACGACCGACAAGACCTTAAAATAATTTGTTATTTTTACACGCATTTAACAACTTTAATTGGACATTCCAAAAAAAATTATACATTTCAAAAGGATCCATTCTCAATAACTTTTGACATTGAGTAAATGTATTTTTAAACAAAAACAGGTCGATTAGGATCCCGAGGGAGAAGTTGAAAACCAACATTAGTTACATTTTAATTTTTATCCCCTACTCCCTAGCCTCCCCTACTTTGAAATTTTAAATGGCACCCCCTACTTTTTACTTTTTTTTGACAGTTAGATACGCTCATTTACTCCCTTTCTGAAAATGTTTCAGTAAGTACTGGGTGCAATTTAAAATTCTAAGGTAGGGGTGACTAGCGACTAGGGGATGAAACCTAAAACGTATTTAATGTTGGTTTTAAACTCTCCCATCGCTACCCAAATCGACATATTCTTTATTTAAATTAAATTGAGTTCAATCAAAGGCTACTAGAACTAAAAATTTCAAAAATTAAACCACCCCTAAATGAAAAACAAATCGACAAAAAAATTTTTTCTTTGACATTTAAAGACGCTGTTTTTTTCTTTTTCCGAAAACGTTCTAAAAAATAGGGGGTGCCATTTAAAATTTTAAAGTAGGGGTGGTTAGCGACTAGGGGATGAAACTTAAAATGTAACTAATGTTGGTTTTCAACTTCCCCCTCGGAATCCTAATCGACCTGTTTTTGCTTGAAAATACATTTACTCAATGTCAAAAATTATTGAGACTGGATCATTTTGAAATGAAAGCCCTGTATATAATTTTGTAGTGTTTTGCTACTTTACAGGCCAAATTTTACAGAAGGACTCTAATAAAAAAAAATAAAAAATAAAAATATAGGAATGCAACTTTCATAGATAATTTTTATTTTTTTTCTGACAGAAAGTAAAGTCTGATCTTATATGAGGTGTCAGAACTTGCGCCGCAGAAAAAAAAATTCAAACAGATAAGATACCAGAAACATGGAAAAAATGTTTAAAAAATTTTTTGTCAATAAATTTTGACATTTATTATTGACATTTGACATTTTTTTATTTAATGTTCATTTTAATGATACTGTTGTTCTTGTATATGTTTTTATAATTATTTAGTATAGGTATAAAAATTTTGCCAATAAAAGCACAAATAACATTACAGAGTTACAATCTAGTATACAGCTTCCTTGTTTTCTCTTCTAATAAATAGCCTGTAGCAAAAAAAAACTTGGACAATTATTTTTCCAACAGAAATAAATAGAGGCAAAGTGCAACATTTAAACTTTCATAACGTCGAAGTTTTTATAGACTGAATTTTCTTAACATTTTTTCCAAGTTCCTAGTATCTTACCTTACATGGCATTTTTTTTTGGGGTGCGAGTTCTGGCACACGCTGTATACAGGATGCGCCAGAACTCGCGCCCCAGAGAAAATTTTCAAGCAAGGTAAGATACCAGAAACATGAAAAAAATGTTTAAAAAATTCTATCTGTCAAAAAATTTGACATTTATTTTTTGACATATGACATTTTTCTATGTCTATTTAATGATACTGATGATCTTGTATATGTTTTTTTACAATTATTTAGTAAAGATACAAAAATTTTGCCAATGGAAGCCACAAATAACATTGAACAGAGTTACAATTTAGGTCACAGCTTCCTTGTTTCCTCTTTTAATAGCCTATAGCAAAAAAACTTGTAAAATAATTTTCCCAACAGAAATAATTGAGTCAAAGAGCAAACTTTAAACCCTCATAACTTCGAAATTTTTATAGATAAAAATTTTTCAACATTTTTTCCATGTTCCTGGTATCTTACCTTATATGGCATTTTTCGCTGAGGAGCGAGTTCAGGCGCACTCTGTATACATACATAGATACATTATGTATTATTACTAGAAGACAAGCTTATAGAACACTGTAGAATTATGTAAATTTTAAACGTAAAAATTGACAAAAACATTCGCGAATAAACGAGAACTGAAATAAAAAATATTCACAGAAGCCGAAAATGCGATTTGGATCTAAAGTTTTTTTAAGCAAAAATGAAATAAATCCAACACCCTATTTTGATAACTGTATTGGAGCAATTACTGTATGTCTGTACTAAACTTTACAGAACTTTTGTTAAATCATCTCAGTTTATTACAATTACCTATTAAATTTCTCACGAGTGCTTGTCTGTTTCAATCGTCTAAAATAAAGAAGAAAATTTAAAATTTCCAATTCCAACTTGTTTCTGTTTTGCGGTAATTTATTGTTTGTAATAGTATCTAAATGCGGCAGGTATTTATGTCTTTTGTTCGGATTTAGGATGACATTGGGATATTTTAGTAGATGCCATGAAAGTAAATTGAAAGACAGTTTATGTGTACGTATAAATTTCAGATTTATATGGAGGCGCAATGTATAACGACGCATAAATTTAAAACAACATTAATTTATTTTAACATAATACACAGCCATTGCTTGTGATATTGTAAATCTATAATACTAAAATTTATTTCAATATGTAAGCTCGTGTTCAAAATAATTGCCGTACATACATATTATTTTGTCAGCGTATAATTAACATAACAGTGAAATTCAATTAAAGAAACAAATTTTCTCATTAATCAAATTTTTGGAAACATCTATTTGCGTGCAAACATGTTTGTAACAAGTTTTATTTTCTAATTAAATATTATTAATAAAGTCATAAATGTAAATAAGAGGAGTTTTATTATTTTAATCACCCCAGTAAACATGCCATATTATATTACCGACCAATGTAAAATCCTCGTAATGACTTGCTTTGAAGTGTAAGCTTACTGATTTGAACATTATAGGATCAAAAACCATTTGTATTGGAATGAATGATTTGTATAATGAAGGTTTAAAGTTTATTACGCGGATTTATTAACTCTGAGACAGGCTTGTTGTAATTGTATAATTTTTTTATTATTTGTTTGCAAAGTATCAGGAAGGCACATATTTTTAGAAAAATATATTTAGTTTTTAATTTACTTGTTAATTTGATTATAATTAATAATGGTATTTATTTAATAGACGGTAATTTCAGTTAGCAAGACACTTTAGTAATCCGATATACAACAGTTAAAAAGATAATAAATGGGTGGTATAAAATGAGCATATTTTCTCGTATTGTACAGCGGAATTTTGTATAATTTACATATAAAAAATACTATTATACCGGCAGCACAATTCCGTCCGAATAACAAAAGTGAATATCATTATGAAAATTTCTTTGTCTGTTTGGGTCCAAAACTAGATTATGCGTGTGTAGATCAGGACATAAAGGAGGAATATGTCCCTGTCCTGGTAATATAATGTAACGCATTTCGGGAGCCACAAACCACGCCTTTATCATAAGATTTAATGTAAGTGTAGGTCCCTGCGGACCTGCAAATTGGGGTCCTGTGCCGAATCCCTTTCTTTGGTTACTCGATTTAATTTTCATGGTTTATGTTATGTTTGCCATTGCACCTTATTATCATTCACAACCGGATTATTCTATCGTCCGCTTTATGTTTAGATAAGCTTATGGCTTATGACGCTAATAATATATTTACCGACGAATAAAAACCATTAGGACACAAAACAATAGTGTACACGGTGGCAGACGTAATTAATGTGACAAAGGGATCTTAACTTTATGAATACATGACAAGACAAAGACAAAGTGGAGGAATTATATTTTTAAATGATTAAACTAAAAATAGGAAAACAACTTTTTAGCTTGAATCTCTATTGGGAAGGTAATAGCGGGTAAATTTGTCGATATTTTTGAATTGTTTGAGCTAATAAAGTACATTTTAAATAAGGTAATTACCTGCCGTTTCGAGGACCAACATTAGGAACATAAGAGGAGCTGGCAGTAATGGCCTCATCAGGAATGGTGCCAGATTCCATTCCGAGTGGTTCATTACACGATCCTGAAACAAACATACGTTCAGTGCAACGCATCCCTCATAATCTTTTGCTGAATTTATTATGCAGTGCAAACATTGCACTCCATTTATCCTGTCTGGACACATGATGATTTTTTATAAATGGCTTCCTATTTAAATATATTAAATTATGTGAAACAATTTTTTGGGTGTTTGATGTGGAAATAAATTTAATTAACGAAAAACATTCTATAAATATAGAAATCAAAATACATGTACCAACCTAATTATTTTGTTTTCAGTAGTTGAAAATTAAATTTCATATTTAATAATCATGATTACACCGTTATTCAACAAAAATACAAAGGGTGATTTTGAAGTGTGTGCAAATATTTCTATTCACAATCGCTAATGTAATATGCCGATTACTAACCTTTTAAAGGTTGGGAAACACATCATTATATCTCATGAGGAGTAATAACATTACTTCTCTTGGGCGGTAATATGTAGGATTGCCAACGTTCAAATTACAAAAATACCGGGAATTGTTTCTTTCAAATTGTCAAGTTACGCATAATATTTTGCTAAATTAGTATTCAATTGCTTCTGTAGCAGTTTTTCTACTTCTGGGGGAGCGCACTACTCTTTTTCAACAATTTTAATATCAGATTCAGACATTATTTCAATATATTTTTTTGACATTTCTGAAATGTCAATGTCATGTGATTTATCCGATCTTAAGGCTAGCGCCTCTCCATCGTATACATAAGCACTCGGGGTAATGCCATATTTACCACCTCGCTTGTAATGTACTATAACAATAGAAGTCAAAGTAACTTAACTTGCCTTATTCAAATTTATAGTTTTTGAGATACAGAAGGTTTTGTTCGTAGAATAAAAAAATCAAAATGAAGAAAGAAGTAATTTATTTATATTTGTAGATACTCTTATAACTAAAATATAAGGTGTCCTTTTAGTGATTACGACATCTACCGAGGGCTTATGGCAAAAATGCCCAAGTTATATTTTGAGAAATGTAAGCTCTGTAAGGTTGTTAAAATTTTCAATTATTTTTATATTAATTTCTGCCTGGATTTTTTTTTGTAATTTGACATTTTTAAAACTGTAGCTTTCAAAAACACAAATATCATTGTTACTTTTTATATTTCTACAATTTTTGTTTTTGTTTGTTTGCAATATGGTTTTCGAACAGACATAATAGTACATTACAAACGAGATCGTAAATATGGCATCACCACCAAGGTTTGTATACTATTTTATTCACAATCACATCATTTTTAGACAAAAATTTGAATAAAATAAAATTTTAACCAAGATAAGATTTAGGCCATCTAGGTCATCTAAACTGCTTGGTTGATTTTTGAATTTCAAAATGTCAAAAAAATATTGAAATGATGTATGAATCTGATATTAAAATTGTTAAAATGGAGCAGTGTACTCCCCCAGAAGTAAGACAAACTGCTACAGAAGCAATTGAATATTAATTTAGCAAAATATTGTGCGTAACTTGTGAAATCCGATTGTTTTTAGTAGTGCATTTAAATCAACTGCATTTACTATTCATATTGAAAACTTGTTTATGCATTTAAATAGAAAAATATCTACTTGCATATTTATTTGGGTGACTGAAATTAAAGCATATTGTGCATTTTTGTAAAAAAATATAATTACTTTTCAAATACAAAACTTTTGTTCACAAATTAAACAAATTGATGAATACAGGAACAAATTAACTAAATCTACCTTTAGCTTCAACTACAAATATGTTATTTCTGCATCAGAATTAGCTTGTATGTAGGTTGCCTCCTGTAGTTTTCCTGAAGATAAGTCTGTGGTGTTGGTTATGAATAGCATGTGTAGGAGCACACAATGTGATTAAACAAGCTTGCATATTTAGGCAATCATCTCGGTTGTCGGTGCAAGTCGCTTCCAGTTTCGTGAGTATGGAAGCTCGTTTCAGCGCCCCGTTGCGAGCTTATTAGACAAATTAATTGAAAAAAGTTTTTCTACAAAGACATACATACAAATATGATTATACGTCTGTAGGTCGAAGTGGAAACCGTGCCCGCGGTCTTCTTGAACTGATGCAGTAACCCGGTCACGTGAGCTGTTCTCATCACGTAATAACACAAGGCCTGCGGCATATTAATTCAAGATTCATGCGAGCTTTCATAAACTTTACATGCAGAAATGTTCTCTGATTACTCGAGTCGGGAACAGGTAGTTCCTTTCGCCGCCTGCGTGATTTATCGTCTCATATTTTCAGGAATAATATCGAGGGCGTTTGTAAAGGTTCTCTTCATTGTGGAAATTTGCTAAATTAGCTCTTTTATTACAATTGCTTTAAACGAAAGTTACGCTTCCAGTTGATATCAAAGTTCGAAATTTTCTTCAAATAACTCAGTTTGCTCATTGAAATATTAAAATAATTACAAAAGTTAGAATGAAATACACCCACATTGTGTTTTGAAATTGTTTCAGAAAAAAAAGTATACCGAGATCGAACTAAAACCAATATTGCAATGTTATTGTAGAGTTATGGGTAGGCAGAAGGTATTGTTTGTTTGATCTTATTGGTTGGTATTACAATTCATGAACTAAACTCTCAGAAGTTGTGATAATATCGGAATAGTTTAATAAGCCAGGTGAAGGTCTTGTCGGATACAGCCAGTAGAAATGACAAGGAACAAACCTTAGCTCATTAAAACCTTATCTTAGATTATTTATATTAGTTGAAATAAGTAAAACTAATTGTATTTACTTAGTTCCTGCAAAATAAAATATAATTAAATGGTGTAACAAAGTAGCAGGACTTTTTTCAATTATTCATGTATCTGAAAATTTCTATTATGTTGTGCATTCCGATTGCAAATGCCGCAGATTTAAAACATATTCTTGAAATTAGTTTTCCGATTTCTCGGAGAGTTGTAAATTCACTTTAAGAACGGAAGTAATTTCACATTTGTTTTTCTTCTGCTTTACACTGAAAATGAGATGGATTAAGAAAAATATACGTAGATGACTTTTCTGGAAGGTTAATGGTATATACTAAAAACACAAAAATAAAAACTACATAAATAAAAAAGAACTATTACCATTAAAGTGCAATTTAAACTATATTAGGTTTAAAACTATGTACTTTAAAGTTAATCCAAAATTAATAAGTAAATGTTTAATAACTCATTTAATATTAATTAGAACACAAACGTTGTTTTAAATTTTTTATTAACGACATAATCTACTCGTTCATTTTTAAAGAATTCTGAAAAGGAGTCCAAATTGATCTTTTTTTAATTGTGTTTGGTTTCTTACAATAAATATTTATCGGGTTCATGCATGTCGAAAAATAAAACTACACACATTAAAATCACAATTAAAAAGTTATTTCAGGTAAAATAAAAATTGGATCTATACAAATATAAAGAATTTAAAAAGAAATATTTATAAAAATACAAGTCCTGTTTATCAATTAAAATTTGTTTTTTTTTCGAGGATTTGGAACTGCTTGTGGACAAAATGCAGGATGTCATATTAAATGTGCAAAAATTTTAGATTGTATTTTGTTGTGACATCAAAATTTTGTTGTGTTTACATCACATGGACGTAAACAAGGTTGCGTTTTTAAGTTCTTGGGATTACATGCTGTCTTACAAGAAACAGAATGATTGATGGTCAGATTTGCATACACGTTTTTCTTTAGGATTATACAATGTAAATGGGTATGTTCGGTTTAGTGGAATGCGATGGAGCATCTGGCCAACTGCTGTTACATAATCCTCCCTAATCATTGTTGTTTAGCCGTGATTTGATTTAATCGTGCACCACCTGTGGTTTGTTCATGCGCTGCACCTTTTGGCAATGCATCCTAACTTTATCGTGAAAACATTGATTTACTTAATTGAACGCAACAGGCACGCAAATCAGAATTTATGGAGAAACTTGCAGAATATTTTTTAATTTCACTTCAAATTAAATGATGCGGAATTATTCATCTAGACTTCGCAGCTGGAGTGGATTTTATTACAGTGGGAAGTTTTCAGATTATTTTCCACCTGAAAATTGTAGTTTTGCAAATTTAAATTCGCGTTTCACTGTCAATCACTTTTATATCATCGTAAGAGGTTTGAAACAATCATCGGTTTGAAACAGCTCAAACTGACGCGGATATGCTTTCATCCGCGGCACGAAATGTAGATTGTAGGTGTATATTGAAAAATATCTACAGAAAGAAATTTATATTTTGTTGTATAAACACTCCTGAATATTGACATTGCAAATATCTTCAGATGCAAAACTTCGAATGCATTTGTTCTCAGAGTTTTTAATAGTCTATTTTGTAAAAGTTGTAAAAGTGTAAATCTACTTGAGTTGTATAGTATACTTTTTCTACTATCACATCTTCTTTTAAGTAAATCATTTTTGAGTCAGAAAACTATGAAATGTGAAGATTTTAAATTGTTTTGTATGATTTATTCTAAGTAAAGTCTCTCTCTACAGGTGTTTTAATTTTATTTACAATCCTGCTATATAGTTCAAATTATACAAGCTGTATTATAAAGAAAACAAGTCCTAATTTTATTACTTTTAAAGACATTATAATACTTTTTTGCTCAAATATAACAGTTTTTTTTGTTACTAATCGTTTGCTTGTCTTAGATAAAATTCTTTCCACAATCTAATTTATTTAATTTTCAAATTGCCTAAAATCAAAAGTTAGTGATAAATAATAGTAAGTGAGCTTGTTGAAAGACATTTTAATAATAAATTTAAAAATAATATATATAGGGTGTTACATTTAAAAAAACTTAAATGTCACTTCTGGTGAAACAGGAAGCAGGAGACATTGACTGAGCATCTATGCCAAAAAATAGATGACAAGAAACTGCTCAACTTTGTTCTAAGAAGTATTGTCATATTTTTAAAAATAATGGAGTTAAGGCTTCAGGCGTTTTTTATAATACAGCCTGTACATTCACATTTACCCAACATCCCAACACAATTCAAGTTATAGTAATTCGAGTAGGTGTTATGCATCGATTTCACGAGCTTCATCTCTGCTTTCTCTTTAATTTTGCTGTTTTTATTTCGCGACGGATATTTTCTCACAAGAAATTTTTGATTTATGTATGTATAGAATAATTTTTGTTATACTGTTATAAAACTCAAATTCCCTTGATATAAGATAATGTAGAAATTATTATGACAGTGCAAATCACGCAAAATATTCTATTATTACTTTTTAAAATAACTACTTACGAAAACGATACGATTTGAGTATTTTTTAAGAGTGTGTATTTTATGAAATATTTTCCAAGTCTTGGTTCAGTGCTTGTAAATCATTTATAAATTTAAAATGAGATCAACTTTATTCCAAGTGGTGTGCATCATTGTTTTGTTTTGTCTTGTAAAATTTTGAGAAAATATGAAATGCACGTGCCTTCTGTACCAAGACAAAATCGTTTTATTCATGTTAAAATGTCATTTTTGACTTGAAATCAATACAAACAAAGTAAAGAAAATAAAAAGCTAGTTTTAATTTGCATTTCCAAACTGTGAATATCGATTTTGACTTTGATTTTTTCAATGGTTTTGATGCGGGCGTAACGCTCGGTTAAATATGTAGCAAATGTCGGAATAACCAAGTTTTCCGCATTTCAGCTTAAATCAAGCTTAATTTGCTTTAAAAGTCATACAAATCATAGCTCGCAAAAGCTATCGTTTTATTTTCAGAACCTTTGATTGAAATTACATCGAGCTGCAATCATATCGAATTTAAGTTGAATCCAAGCCGAAGTAATTTTGCGATACAGATGAGTATTTAAAAATGTTTTCCTAAAATAGAAGCTCATTTAAATTAACGTAGTCCGAAGTCACGGTTCCGGGCAGACTCCGGTATTCCGGGTCACTACAAATTCTCTTTTCCACCGCTCTCGAATCGCTGCACTCTTCTACTGAACTAAATCCACAGACCGAACCAGTAAATTGCATGTCACTCTTCAAGACGAATAGGCCGACGTGAAATTTGTTTCAACTAGTTTTTAAAATGAAATTCTAAAACTGCAAACATTAAGTAATCGCTATTAAGTTAGCTCTTTGCATGCGTTAATTGTGCTTTTGTATTACCTAGAGGAAGAATTGCAGAATGTCACAAATAAAGTTCGTTCAAAATGCATCGCATACAAAAGTTGACAACTAAATGGGATAAATGCAGCATCAGCGAACCTGTCATGAATCGAAGCCCACATTCACAATGTCGAAAGCTTTCGGTTTAAATTGTCAAAGTTGCTAAGTGGTTAGAAATCTAAACGCTAATTTACTAACTTTAAAATGATACGGAGATTTAATGACATCTGAAATGCCATCCACTAATTTATGTAGGTAATTCATTACTCACATCGAATTTCGCGCACGGGTGTTTTAAAACACAGTTCAACTCTATTCACTTACCAACACATGCGATTTTTAGAATCTAAATTTATATTTTGAAAAAAGTTTAACATACAAGTTTTTTCACTTAAGACTCCTTAGATTCTTTCATTTTATTTGTTAATAATTTTTTAGTACTAAAATATTGACAAAATAATTTATTTAAAATTTAACACCATAGTAAGTAGTACTAGTGCTTTTTGTGAGTCAATAAAAATCTATCTATTTGTCTATTTTGGTGTTTCGTTTTATATTTATTTAAAATGAGCTAAATTCTGTTTCACAAAAGCCAATGGTTAGCCAATGAGGGCAAGGTATATTACTTTAATGGCTCGTCTTGTTTAATAAAAATATACTCTAAGAACTGCTAGAAACCACAGTCAGAGTTGCATAAGTGCTAACGATTCTATTTTGGTTTTCATCATAAAAAAACCTAATTATCTTATAAATTATTTTGCAAAATTAGAAATTAGGCAATTTAAATCTGTTTCTTACAACTGTTCTAGTCTAGAATGCTTTGTAGAAAAAAAAATACATATTTAGCAGTTTTGAAGCAGTTATTGTAATTGTAAAAACTAAAATTCTTGATTTCACCTTTCGTAACTAAAGGTTGTATTCACTCTAAATTTTCCTTACCAAATTTTGTATATTTAAAAAAAAATCAATGTTCTGTCTCTATTATTTAGTGAGGTATTAGACTGCAAAGTTTTAGGCTTGTATAGTAATGAAAAATACTACCTCTGTCCTCTATTATGTTGTTTAAATGTAGACTATAATTTGGAACAGAATTTAGACCGATTCTGCCAACATATTTTAACATACATATTTAAAATGTTAAAAATTTATACATATTTCAAAATTTAATGAAGTCTAAAAATAGCAACACTCAAACCTACAATACTTGTTGAAAATTTTAACTTTCTTTTGAGAACTAATATGTTTAAATTTACATGCACGTAGTTACTTAGAGCGCGTTTGTGCAGCTTTTTCGTTGTAATGTATTTCGTATAAACTTGTTTTCCCACATATCAAGCTATATCGAGTTTAAAATATTTCCATTGTAAATTTTTCGTAAAAATAAAGCTAAGCACTTTAGAATAATAATTAAGTCCATACAGTTTTAACGTTAATTTTATCCAAACTACGTGATTTATCTGGTTAGTAAAGTTGGAAGCGAACTAGATTATTGAAATGCAAATGTTAAATTTTAAACTTGCAAATCCTCTTGATTTTGCAGGAACATTGCCTTACTGTAATACCATGCGCTATTTTTGTTGTTATTTTACGTTTGCTTAATGCACATTTACAATCTTGGCAAGTCCGTGTACTTTAAAAGTTACAAATTAAGGACATTAAAAAGTAAATAAATTGGAGTTTTTTTTGTTGTATAATCCACACATTTTTTTTACTTCTATTTTATTTAGAATTACGTTGTATTTTTCAAAAAAAAATAAATGCTGAAATTGCGTTCAACTTTGGTTGTAGTTAAATTTGGTGGATGCGCCGGGATAAATTTATCTTTGCTAATACAGTTTTAAGAAACAAACTAATTAAAAAAAATAAAATTAAATTAAAAGTATGCATCAATATTGGTTGTTGTTAAATTTGGTGGATGCGCCGGGATAAAATTGCCAATACAGTTTTAAGAAACAAACTAATTAACCCTTATAAGAATCATCCTTGTTTAGTTTCTTGTCTGGGGAAACTTTAGCGGAACGGGATTGATGGTTTGGAAAAATATTCTTGATTTTTAAACATTATATTAAAACAACTTTTCCTTTTGACGGGTTACAAAAAACTCTTACAAACTAAAACTTTTGTTGTCCAAGTGGACGTACAATTTACCCTTATTTAGAGGTGTGCGTACCGATTGGGTACGGTAGGTACCGAACAATCCCTCTGTGTTAGAATTGTGGTTTTTCTCTTAGTTATTTATTAATATTTTGTGTCAGCTATATGGTGGTGGCGTTGGCAGTTTTTCATAATGTGCACCGTTAAAACATCCGTTTTATATATAATCACAGGGGTGGTATGTTTTATGTGACACTGTCATGTTCGCTGCACGTTTGAATCAGATTCGTGTCCTATCGGGACACTAAAAACGATATCGTTTCCTATGGAACTCATAATGATACCAATGTGTTACGTTCTCGTGCAATCGGTGTACATTTCCAGCATGCAACTCTATACTAATTAATGATTTTTATTTTAAATAATAAGCCATTTTCTTATTATGATTATAGTTACGCTTGCACTGTAAGAAATATGAGATTTATAATGCAACAATATGAAAAAGAACAAATTATAGCATTTATGGTCGTTTTTCTTTAAAAGAAAAGAACGTAAGTTGACTTAGCTGAATCACTCTGTATAATTATAATAATAATTTAATAACGTGTCTGTACAACTTATAATTTTTGACTTATCTTTAGAAATTTCGAACGTTACCTTTTACTTTTTAATAAAAATCCTAAATTTTAAATTAATAAATATTTTAACTTTAGTTTAAGGCAGATATTATGAACATTATCAACCACTGCAACATTTTTTGAAAAATGTATGTTTGTATTATTGTTTATGAACATATGTTAATTTCAACTGTTGTGGTTATTGTGTAAATCAATAAGTTATTGAGTATTAATAACATTAAACTATAATGACCGATAATTGCTATATTAGTTAGAAAACCTAGTTGGTATATTATTGTTTATGCACGACTTTGATATTTTGTTTTAATTGCTAATTCATTGATTTGTTAACAATTATAATATAATACAATATCTTAGTTTTCTCCGGATTTCATCTATTTCTTCACTAAAATTAAAAATAAAATATTAAATTAAATTAAATATTAAATGACATTTCTAAATATAATATCTATAGATTAGTGATTATTACAATAATTCCCTAAATCAATAAAATTTTCTCTTTTAATTTATTGATGACAACAAGGACGCTGACATGTCACAATCAGCGATATATTAAAATTTCTTAATTAGAATAGAATTTCAGGTGCTTTTGTGTTGGTCATCATAGGTGCTTAATTTTAAATATAGGCGTGTGTGGTTTAAATTTATAAAATACGTTGCTCATAACATAGCTATTATGTATACATATATTATTGATTAGTTTATTGCTAGTTATTTCATTTTATAGCACCATAAAAACATCTCAATTAAATACTAACAGAAATAATTATAGTTTTTATTTCAAAATTTTATTAAATCAAAATTTTAGCAACTGAAACATTTTTACATTAATAAAAGTTGTTAATTAATAAGACCAAATTGGCTTGCATAAATATAGATTTTGTGCGTAATTACAGTGTTGAAATATTAAATAAAAATACAACACTTGACAATTTTAAAAATGTAGTTCAAAATAGTCTAAATTGTATTTCAAAAAGACAAAAACGTATTACTATTGATCTTTGGGTATTGGAACAAATGTAAAAAGTTTTAAAATTGACAGTAACAGTAATACTTGTAAATTTCTACTCTTGAGGAATTATAAAAAGAATCCAACTGCATGCAACTCTGTAGAGAATTTTATGTTGCATGTGCGATTGAAGGTAAAATATGATGCATTTATCAAAATAAATGTTAGTTTTTGAATTGTAAACTGTGATATAAAAACATTTTTAGTTTTCCAGGTTTCCGTACAAAACATGCAGTCCTTGATCTAGATTTTTGTCTTTCTATATATGTAAATCAATGATCGTTATGTTGTGAACAATTTTAATTATTACCTACACTCAATTCTGACGTACAATCCTACAATACATTTGATTTTTAATCGAAAAAAACTTTCTATAAAACGATAAATTTATTTATTTCTTAAGTGTTCATAAAATTCTTTTATACGCTCCATCGCTTTTACTTGATAACAGTTTAAAACGACGTCGTTTGACGTGGCATTGCAACATGTACAGGTTATTGGCGTTCGGAAAGTACCTTTCGTGCTTCCTTCTTCATCCCCCGAGGTTTTAGAAAGTCTGTAAGTTTTTGTTGTCCTATTAAACGAAAAAAGCTATGCTTTCTCCCTTTTTTCACCGAACAAAAACGGAACCGGCAGTTGAAATAAATTTGCTGATAAATATTTAATGAGCCTGAATTACGTATTTAAACTGAGGAAGTTCCTTGAAAGTCATATATTGGCTGCATTTATTATGGCACTTTTAAATTACATCAGAGACCACATCACTTATTCTAAACTCTACTTTACAATCATTCAACTGTGGTCTACAAAAATATAAACTTTAAAATTTAATGATAGAAAAAGTGGTTATAATTATTTATGTGCCAAGGGCATCATTGGATGTTTTTTGTAGCCACCGAGGACGACAGGTTTCTAAGGTCGAGGGCCTCCAGTACGAGGTTCTTGTAAATCACCCAAGGGCCATAGGTATCAAATAATGCCCATGGCAAGTTCAATGTTTTTGTTTCTAATTTTTAGTAAGCATGTAGGTAAAACTAGGTGTTTACGGCAAAGTTGTAACTGTTTAATGCTATCTTTTAAGGAATACTAAAATTTCACTACCATTCAATCTTTTTAGAATGTTTGTTTTTGTAAAATTGTGAAATGATAATTTTTAGTACTGTTTTGGAGTAAACTCGTGATAGACAGGCAAAAAAGTGTTTCCATCAGAATATTTTTATATGGCGAAAATCTTTCTAAGAACAGTGAAATTCTAAACTGCTAGCTCAACATGCAAGAAAAGCCAGCTCTTAATTTGAATATGTTATTCTTATTTTAATTTTAATTTTTAATTATTTGTATTTTAGGAATTGTTAGATCTTTTGTTTTAAGTTAGGTTTTCTAAAATCTTTTAGAGTGAAACATTAAAGTTCTAAATTGTGCTATTGCAAGATTAAATTTTTTCACTGCAAATATACTAAGTTAAAACAAATGGAAAAACTTAATTGTACGAAATTGGGCAAAAAAATGTAATTTTTATTGACAAGGATGACAATAATGTGAACTGCTTCAAATTTTTAAAAGCAAATCTATTAGGACTTGTCTTTAAGGCTGTTTGAATTAGTTACCAAGTAAATGTACTAACAGTCCCAGCTTGTCTGTGGTAAGCGGAGCGCAGGGGGGCACCAAGAAAGTGCTATTTTGTTTTTTTGCTTATATCCAGAAAACGGTGCGTGTTACGAAAAAATGGGTTTGTACATACCTACACCACGAAATTTAGGTACTTAGGTAGTTTTCTCAGATTTTTTGTATCCCAAATAGAAAATTCGATATATTTTTTATAAAAAAAGAACATTTATAAAATCTTTTATTACTAAGGCTGTTTAACAATTAATAACAATATGTGTCTGCAAGTTGCAAAAGTATTTTTGCGCAAGGCGTGCAAAACTATGGTGTACGAATATCAAGTGCGGTGGATAATTTAGTGAGTAACAGGTTACAATGCGTGTATTCCGTTATGAAGTATTTTCGGTTGACAAACGGCCTTTGCATTCCTGTACAGTATATTGGTATTGAACATTCCCGGTCACTAGACAGTAGCAGGGTATTGTGGAACAAATCCTTTCGATTATACTCTTGGCATACACAATCAAATATTTCCAGATGGTGCGTTCCAGAAATCCAGTTATATGTAAGATTAAATTAAATGCTAGTGTAAGATGTGTATCATGGGAGGCTTATAACAAGAAGTAGGATGATATTGCTACAAATGCGGCTGTTTCTATGACATCGCACGGCGTTGGGAGTTGAGAGAGCACTTCACGATTAATTTGGAGTCAGAATGATGTTATGGAATTTATTTAAATTGAATGCGAATTGTGTTATTGAGTTTTATGAATTTTCGCCCTTTACACAGTTTCAAATTGCTTCGAAAAAGGAAACAAAAAACTTTCCAATATAATCTAATTAGAGTGGTTTGTTTAAAAAATCACTTAAATCTAGATTTCCTCTGCATATTAAATTTTGTGAATACGAATAATAATTTATAATGAGTTAAATTGTCTGTCGCACACTTACGTTGCGTTGACGGTGGACATGTTCATAAAATAAAATCTTTTGTTATTTTTGACATAAAAGCGCCGATATGTCTACAAACATATGTTACATTGAGACCGTTTGGTGATTTATGGATTTGGTTTCTGTTTACGTATCCAATACCTGAGGCATTTCTTTAAAAATTTGGCTTGAATAGAAAGCAGAAAGTGTGGGTTCAAATAATAGTGTGACCATTTGTACCTACCACAATTTGTAACTTATATAAAAGTGAATACAAGCTTTACAAATTGAAGTTTATTTGGAAAAGCCAATTTCGCTATGGCAAATATTTAAAATTAATCTAATAATTTCAAATTGGGCGTAAATATTTAAGCATTATTGTATTATTAACACCAAAACATCTGGTGATGAAACTAAACGTATAGTTTTGAATTTATCTATTTGTTGCCTTTCTCTCGTAAATAAATAATAGATCTGGTTGCTGTTCTAGTGGTTTAATTAATTTATAAAATAACCTGTTGTAGTCTAGTTTTAGATTGTATTGTAACCCGAAAACTACAATGAAAAAAATATTTTTTTGTATACGCTCCCAAAAATAGCTATTTTGCGGACTCATTTGGGCAAATGGGCAAAAAGCAATTAATGAAAACTCATTATTATTTTTCTAATGAGACAAATCATTTTTTGATAATTATAATTGTTTTACAGAATAAACCAGTCATATCTTATTAATAAAACCGTTGTTTCTATAATTAAATGGTAAATTTTAAATTAACTTTAAATTAGCAAGTAGCACAAAACAAAATTAAGTGAATGAATTCTGAAACAGCATTTATCTCTGTAGATTATTATTTGTCACTTAATTATCATAGAAAAAAGAAACGTGAATAAGTAGGTCGTTATTAAAATAGAACTACATATATTTTAGTCGACACAAATACAACAAAATCAATTGAAAGAATCGTAAAAATAATGATTGTTGCTTTAATCATAAACTATCAAATATATCGATGTCGATGATGATTAAAAATAATTTGCGTTGATTGAATTTACTAAAAACTCATTTTCTTAGATTGTCGAAACGGTACCTTCAAAGACTCTAAATAATAGTAGTTTTGAACTCATATGCTGAATAGTGGTTAGCATTTTTTGGTAAAAAATGTGCTTTTAGAAATTAATTGGTAGAAATTTTAGTATTAATTGGTACAAAAATTAAAAAAAGTAAAAAAGTAAATCATTGTCAAGAATAAAATTTTTGTTTTCTGCCACTCTTTAAAAGGTTTTTCGCTAAAATTGAATTCTATGTAGATTTAGATAATTCTTCGATTGTAGTCTTTGTCGAAAATATTGTTTATAGTAGACTGCTATTCTTCTTATCATTCGTGAATTATTTTTTTAGTAAGTAAATTGATTAAACAAAATACGCTTGAGTTAACCCTTTACAACAGTTAACCAATATTTTGAATTGATTTTTACTTGCAATTATTCTAATAATTATACATTTTGTTTTGGTATGGTATAATTTAAGTAACGTTTAAAATTTTGGAAACCGCACACTTCGCACTTGTGTGCTCATAATAACCCTTTAGTTCTTGCTTTCAAGTGGCATTACGACCATCTGTGCGAAATAAGATTACTTTCAAAGCTTGGTAAGAACATAATGATAATATGATATGAAATATGATATAAATACTATGAAATATTATTGTTATTGTAGTGTAATTGAAATTAAGAAAATGTATGTTATATTTTGATTTTGATATTGATAGAGACGTATTCAATTTTGTAAGTTGAAATTTATAAAGTTCTACAAATATTTACTTGGGTCGTTGTAAAATACGTGTTATCAGTTAAATATTTCACTTACTTGTTTCGAAGGCTTCGTATAAATTCAGATAACTCAATGTTAAAGCTGTAAGAAACAGGAACCCAAACTCATTGGAAATCCACATTTTGATTCACTGGAGGTGACATGAACCTGAAATGTATAACACGTTAATATTAGATGTTGTGATTATTCTACCAAATGTATTGGTTCCTAAGCACATACCCTGAGGGAGTTGCTACCGTCTTCTGTACAGTAAGATAATTATTATGATATACTCCTTAACAAATATTCCTGTTGCTTTACTAAATAGAGCGGTGTTATTCAGCAAAGCACTAAGTTAACTAGTTTTCGAAATTGTCGAATAGTTTTGTGAATTTAAACCAATCTACGAATAACAAATTATTTATGTAAAATAAAATTCTGGTTAGTTTCAATTCCACTGAATGGGTTTTAGGTTGAAGGTGCTGTTATAAATGGTGCTGAGGTGAAAAGTTTATAGGTGTGTAATCGATGATTAAAATAAGGGTGCGTATTTTTTGTCTAGATTCCGCAAGGACAATAAATCGGGTTCAGGCCTGAAAAGGGGAATTTTATAGAGTTTCCAAAGTGCAGCGATGTTTTTGTTCTTGGAATAAATGACCTAATTACTGTAACGAATGTTTTAGAATGATTCCAATTTAGAGTTCGCGTGACCTATCGTCGAAAGCTTTCACATGTGATTTTTCGATTTCTAATCAATAAGGAGGGTGGTGTTACCGACACAAAACATTAATCGTGTCTCGTCTCAAAGCAAACTTGTTCATCCGAATATTTAATCCATTGTTTTCCCAGTTTCATCAAGAGAAATATCGGAAGCAGACGAATGAAGGATGTTAAAAGTTTGATAGAGCCGGAAGGCTGACCAAACGATGCAAGTTTAAAAGGGTTCTTGTATCACGTCGAAGACCACCAACTAGATGTCCATTAGGTCCGGTTTGCGCCGGAAAATACGGTCTTAAATATTTAGAGTTTTCTCTCTGTACGCGAGAAAAACGCAAACCACAAACAAAATCCTGCTGAATAAATTGCATGTGGCTGCAACGCTGCTCTTATGATTTCTATAATGAAACCGTAATTCAAAGCATCTCGCTGCTGTGATTAAGCTCAAGTTTACCAACTTCTAATTGCGAGGTTTTCGTTGGAAAATTGTTTTGAATTTTGACAGCCACTCATGTTAAAATAGAAACAAAATATCATCTGTCCAACTATAAAATAACTTTACTCGAGGGAGAAACTATTTCCTCACTTCTACAATATTCATATCTCTCATATACGTTGTATGTACGCTTACTATTAAAAGTTTAAAGTATTTAAGGAATGCTTATAATTACAATAATTTATAAATCATTTTTTATTTGAAAAGTGGCAACTTGGATAAACGTGATTTTACATCGATGTTTAAAAAAGATATAAATAGGTACGTATGAGTATGAAGCATGTGGATTATTGCAACAAGCTGAATTATAACTACCTTACAATATTAAATTAAAACACTCATAACCTACCAGCAGAAAAAATTTTGGTCAAATAAATGGTATATTTTGAGAAAAATTTATGAAATATTTGTTGATATACCCATATGCATGTGCAAAATTTTGTTTTGGAAAAAAGTTTAAAAAAAGTCAGGGTAAGAGTTTAAAATTTAACTAAATTTTATTTTACATTAAAGTATGTAAATTAAACCTATCTCAACAATAACGAATTAAATTAACATAAGGGGGGATTTTATCTACTCCACTTAAAGTTTAGGCTTTTGGGTTAGATATAAATAAAGATGCGCCTTTATCATTTTAATGGAAGGTAAATCTAAGTATCTATCAATAATACACAATATATCTAGATATGTTTTAAAAAATAATATTGTGTATGCTTTCGATAATGAATAAATTATGTTTTTTTTCACTACTAGCTGTAAAAGATACCATTATTTAGTTAGTCGAGAGGTACTAAAGTTGTTTTTCTCTCCTAGTAGTCAATAATCATTATAGACCAAGGGCTATAATGGATGATAGGTGAGTAAATTGCGATGTTGAGAGTACTAGATTGATACAAATATTTCTAGAATATTATTATTGAAAAATATTACTACCACAAGTACTAACGGAAGTAGGTATATGCAGGTGAAATTAATACAAAATCAAATAAAAAAAAAAACAAATTTCAACATCACCACAAGTACTAACGGAAGTATGTGGAGGGGAAATTAATGCAAAATCAAAAAAAAAAACAAATTTTAAAATTAAAAACATCAGAATAACCCTAACTCTAATGTTTCTGTCTACGTCAAAACTGTCAAAACTGTCAAAACAACAAATGGGTTTATTTCTTGTTAAAATACTATCAGTAGTGAGGTAGATTTTAATAATTTTTCCTTTTTCTTTCCAGTGTCTTTGTTATTTTAACAAATATTCCATATTACGAAATTTGAAAATTCCTTTGATAGTTGCAGAAGTACAAAAATGACATAACCTTATTTATGATAAGAAGAAAATAATACTTCCAACTTAATGTTTTAATCTAAGCATATTTTTTTGTTTCTGGTTTGATTTACTATTTTTCATTAAAATTTGAAATGCTTTTATAAATGAAACGTGATCTACACTAGAATTGTCATACTTGATATAAAAATTTCTTAATTACTAAGTTATAATTATACCAATTACACGACATACCAGGTGAATAAAAAGTATGGAACGAAGCGTTTTTCTCGTAAACTAACCACTTTACAAAAAAATAATTAGTGTAGCGTAAAGTCCAATTAAAATGTGACCATTTATCAAGAATAACATTTTTCGAAATTTCTTTTAGTTTTTGGGTTTTAGAAAAAAAAATTTTTTTTTAAATGGCAACCCACCATGATAATTTTTTTAATTAAAGATTATGATCAAAAATGACCTTTAATTAAATAAAATCGTTTTTTTAGCCAGTACTTTTTTTTAATTAATTGTTAAAGTTGCGTTCCGAGCTCATCACGAAGATTTTCCGAACTTAACCGAAGTGGTTGTTTCATGCTTTTCATCATGGGAGAGCGCTGATTTCTATGCAGGTGCTTTGGGGTGGTTTCGAATGGACTAAAAATAGAAGAAAATGATTTGTTTTTACATTTTTTGATCCATCCGGAACCACCTCAAAGCACCTGCACCAAAAACCGGGCTATCCAACGATCAAAGTCATGAAACGACTCCCTCGTTCAAGTTCGGAAAATCTTCGTGATGGGCTCGGAACGCAACTTTAACAATTTATTAAAAAAAAATACTGACTAGAAAACAATTCTGTTTAATTAGAGTTCATTTTTAGATCATAATCTTTAATTAAAAAAATTACCATAGTGGGTTGCCATTTAAAAAAAAATTTTTTTTCCAAAACTCGAAAACAAAAAAAAATTTCGAAAAATGTTATTCTTGATAAATGGTCACATTTTAATTGGACTTTACGCTACACTAATTATTTTTTTTTGTAAAGTGGTTAGTTTACGAGAAAAACGCTTCGTTCCATACTTTTTATTCACCTGGTATGTATTTTTAATATTCTCAATTTCAATGTGTTTCTAGGATCCAATAAATGTTATAGCAACCGGATGAGTATTGTGTAGATTTAGCTCAATTATAATATTGAGACTATCTGTAAACATAGATAGTCATAATTGTTATTGTATCGTTTTAATTTTGAAGATATTTAATTGTAACAAAATTGCAGAGTTATTAAGTGTCACTTCACAAAGTTTGATTTATTAGTTAGCATAAAACTGTGAGTTTAAGTTACATGTAGGTAGATGTAATTTAGATAAAACTTTCCGACGAAATTTATTCCAGGTACTTTCCAAGTACCTTCCAGCATACTTTTTAGTGAATGAGAAACTCTTATGATGTTTTTTGGCGTTTGGAAATATCTAAAAGTTCCCATGCGAATATTTGTCATTAATTTTAAACAAAATGAATAATTTATAGCTAACCAGCGCTCTCAAAAGGAGATTATCGATTTTTCATTTATATTCTTTGCGTACCTACATCTTTTTCTTGACGCGTTCTCGAGAGGCTGTTCCCTCTGAGAATCTCAAAGTGAGGTTAAATGGAAGAGTGTAAAATAGAAGGGGCGTCAACTAATTGAAACCGCAGGTCGAACGAGACCGTCTTTTATCCGGTTTATTTAGGCGAGTATTGTTAAGATTATTGCTGTTGTTCTTAAAGAACTGGCAAAACTAAAGTTTATTACTCAATGGGCGTTTCTTTCGGCCTTTGTAAATCGCATTTTCCGACGGAAAAGCATATAGAAAGCAATTCCATTAATTTTCCTTCTATGTCGTTCCCACTGCCAAACTCGTTCAAATATTCCTTTCAGAGTGACGGGAACGTAACCACCTGCAGGTCTGCATTCTATAATCCGCCAGTTTCCGCTATGTATCGTGGAGCTCAGGCTAAAGCGAAAGCTAACTTGTAAGCTGATAAAACAATCAGTTTGCCTCAAATGCTCTAGTCGATAGGGCTTTCGAGTGAAGTGGTAATGGCATTGCCCCGGACGACTCTAGAGGTCCGTGTCCGCAACCACACGCCCTGACCCGTCAGCCACTCCAGCCGCCGTCATTAAAAGTGAAAATTATATTTCGAGTTCATAAATTTCTCATGAACCTCTAATGAAATCATGAATTATTATTTACGAGGCTACTCTCCAAAGCTAATTTCATTAAACGAATTCAGCTGAAAAATGACATTTTATCACTTTTCGCTTTACTCTTAGAACTCTAGAATATTTTTATCTTGTTTTCTAGTCAATTCACAGCTTCTCTTCAAAAAAATTAAACAAAAACTTGTGCATATTTTTAAGCTCGGCACTTATCTTAAGCAAATTTCAAGTATTATGTTATTAAAAGATGAAAATAATCATAGCTGGAAAGTGACAAAGAAGCTTGCATTCGCTTTGAATATATATCTTCAATGTTAGAAGCATGTGAGGAATTTGAATAAATTTGCAGAGGATAATCAGCAGAAATATTCCAAGTCTAGGGAGACAGTTCTATTATTCGAGTATAATAACACTTTGTGACAAAATTTGAATTTTTACACAATCAATGATATGTTGTAACATCAAATGTTTAAGAAAGCAGATATTTCTTAATGCTAAAATAGTTATTGACGAATCAAGTGACAAATGTTATGTAAGCACATACGTATTTAAAGAAAATAGATCAATTTGATAGTTTAGAGAACTCCTGCAAAAAATCTTGTATGCAACATGTTTACAAATAGTTTTAGAGAAGACTTGGCTTTTTTGTCGCCTCGTTCACGAGTCATCCCCTAAAACTCTGTTTTGTGTAGGTATTAGGTACTTAATAGATAAATAACTAATGGTTAAAATTTTTTAAGTGGGTGTTTAGGTAGGTTATATGGTAGGTATAGTAGATCTAGAAATATTTGGAAACAAAGTTAATCATCACCTTCTGGTATTCTCTTTTCAATTCAATAAAGTGCAAAATTTTGACAACGGTGTTGGGTTTCGACATATTTATGGTAAGAGTTTTACGTTCCACTGTGAGAACAATAAAAATACTTGACTCTGTTTCAAATATTTCTAGATCTACTATATTGGTTACTCTATAAATAAGTCAATATGAATAAGGCAAAGCATTATAGAGATTCATTGTAGATTTAGCAATTTTGTCTTAATTCTTGCTGCTTTTATTTTTGTTTTCATAAACCAATAAATGTTATTTCTTTCTTCTTTCTATTTTAAATGTTTTTTATGCACATCTTTCAACTTCAAATTTTTATGCATAAAAGTAAGATATAAAGTGAAATCTGCGACGTTTTAAGCACCATTAGAGAAGAAATTTTTAGGATTTACGTCTACAATCCTCATCGTATTACATAATTTGTTAAAAACTTTCATTTATTTTGACTGTAGTTAAAATTTTTTCTTTTTTGTTTTTGAATTGTTTTTTCTTGACATAAATAGAAAAATAAATAATTTGGCAAAATACTTCAAAACATTTTAATCGATAGTGTCGTTTGATGTGTCTGATTAATGCACTGATTTGTTTTTCAGAAGAAGAAACACACGAGGTTGCAGTAACACAATTTTTTTATCGTGATATTGACTATTTTTTTTAATTATTGAAAGTAGCCTTGGTTGTAATATCAACAACATAACGACTGTTATGAAGTACAAAGCAACTTTGAAAAGAGATACAAAAAAAAGTTAAACTACACTTAGATCTAAGAAATCTAGATCCTCAAAAAATGTTTGTATTATAAGGTTAAAATGATTTTATGTTTTTACGTTTTGTAATATTTGTTGTAATTTACAACTTACTATTTACGCAGTATTTGTTATTTAACATTTTTCTATTTTATTATCATTAAATGTTGATGTTACTTAAAATTAGCATTTGTTGTTTGAAACAAAATAAGTAAATAACTGTTAGACATTAATAATAATACATTTTTTTTATGCTTCCGAAAACAACTGCTTTAGGGACTCTGGATTTTTTTTCTTGGCCTGATATTCGACTCTATTAATAAGTGTCAAAACTTTTTATTTCAAAAGTTCTTGATTTTTTCATAAACTTGTAAATTATATTACCTACTTTCATTTTCTATACCGATAAACTTGCTGTATGATATCGAGCCAGTATAATAAGGGCAATATTGATAGTCTCACAGGAACTACGAGTATTTATTATTGATGATGAAACGTGTTATTCTCTCACCTGCCTTTTTTCTGATGACCAATAGCTTTTTCAATTTATGTCTTTAATGAAATGTTATAATATTGCTTACGAAATATTAATGAAACTTCCAGGTAAATAGCGTTTCTTTTAGGAATATTGGTAATCAAATTTGGAACTCCGTTTTAATAAAAAAACTTCAGATAAAGAGATCGCTATGTTTGAGTAATAAAGATTTTTAGGATTTTGGAGATTAATATTACAAAATCATTAAGTCGTATAAAGAAATATTTTTGTGGCTAAGTTATCGTTTATTTTGAGTTAAGAGCTTTAATTTTGAAACAGAGAAGTTAAAGAGGGTTGTTTCCATGCAGCAGCAATCTGAGCATCCCATCAGCTATTGTGGTTTTAATGTAGACACTTAATTAATTTTTACTGCTAATGAATGCATCTGAACCTGTAACAACGCATGAAATTGAAAACAATTCTGGAGCGGTACAGTAGTGTAGAAGTTGTTTATAACGTGTAAATTCTGGCAACATTGAACGTAATTGCTTGGACGTATTTACATGTGTAATATTGACAATGCAGCCGCCGATGAACGGCCAGTTCGTCCTATATGGAACACAAAGGACTGTCGGTTAGTTAAATTATAACTAGCCTGATGTGCAGGCCAGCCTCTGTAATAGAGACATGTAACTAGCAACGCGAAAACCTCATAAGAATCTGAGATTTCATGTTCTGATTACATCGATTTTTTCCACGCAATTTACTTGAAAATCTCTTCTCCAATATGTAAACGCTTCCTTCTATTTTATGCCGTATAGGTATATAAAAACGCACGCACGCGAAATTATTTTTTCTTTTATGAAGCTTCTTTTTTCTCGTCGTTGTTCTCGCGCAAATACGGACATCTAATGCCTCAATCCCTGCATCGTGAACATTGAATTGGATGGTGGCTAAATGAATGTTTGACTGGAAGTTTTCACACATGAACACTTCTGTTTAGATTAGGCTTTGGTTTCTACGAACAGGAACAAGAAAGCTTTTGCAAATTGTAAATTCCTCTGCAACATATTATTTGCTTACATTTTTTTGAACGGAAATAAAAACTTACAGTGTAATAGTGAAAAGCAAAAACAGTGTCTGATCATAAAAATTTTAATAAAATTAATACTGAATATTCTTTTGCGAGCACGGTGGCGTTTTATTAATTTCACGCTTTGTAATATGCAAACATTTGTCATATAATATGTGCATATTTATGTTATCTATAAATCTGCGGTATTTTAAAGTTTAAATATTAATTTACACCAAGTATTTTAGAAACAAAAAAGAATTCGAATACAATTTTTTTGCCTAATTTAACTTTTTCTATTTTGCCATAAAGTTTGCTATATTGCAAACTTATGCTTTACTTTGTTATTAGTATTATTTACTAAAAGTTGTCAATTAGAGAACGAAATGCGAAAAAATATATGTATTTAAATTTGCGTTTTGCATCTTTATTGCATTATTGTAGGATGAATTAACTGATACTCTATTAATTAAAAATTGTTAATATTCAATGCACGTATTTACATGTTGGTGAAATTGGTTATCGTGAATTATTTATCCACATTTTACTACATATGTTATTTTCCAATGTGTCCATTTTTGTGCTTGTAAACCCTTTGAAATTTCGAACAGTAACGACCTAATGAGCCAACAAAAGCAGAGCTTCCAATCAAATCAGTAGTGTGTAGTGTTTCCGATACAAATGCACAAATAAAGCAAATACAACAAATTCACATTTATTTGTCTGATTTTCCGTTCTCAGTGTTTTCTTAAGCTTTCTTATGGTTGTTATTTATTTGTAAGCTTCGTTAAGTAATTGAGAGCAGCGATTCTAGAGAAATAACTTTGTGTATCAATTTATTGCTTCTCTTAATTAAAGTACGAGTAGGTATAGAAAAGTAACATTTTAGAGAAGTTGTTTAATAAAGGAGGCATAATTTCTGATTTTTATACAGAATGTCCCGGAAATCGCGCACCTCCGTGACACTGTATCATCGAGCAATGCCCTAGACAACAAAACAAATGTTAAAAAAAAAACTTTCTACAAAAATTTCGAAGTTATGAGATTTTTATATGAGATGAAATTTTGCACTCTCATTTGTCATTGACATTTTAACTTTTGCAGACACACGTTTCAAGTTTTTACACTTGCTTGATAGACAGACTTTTTGATCGCATTGTACAATAAAACAAGCATTCCAGTGGCGCTTTTTAAATAAATAAAACATTAATTATTTTGATTGTGTCTTCACGATCCAAGAATGACTCAATTACAAATTATCTTGATCGCTCGATATAAAATATTGTCGTAAATTTGTGTATATTTTTGAAGCTTGTTATCTACGTTGTGTAACAAAGTGAGGGAATTAGAATAAATTTAAATATGATGTTACAAATTATTGTAATGTTTGTGCCATGCCATACCATGCGTTTATCCACTTAGAATAAGTGAAACATTATAACAAGAACAACAGAAATATTTCATTATTCATAACAAAACCTAATAAATAAATGTAAGGTCACAATTTGGAGAAAATACAATTCAATAAGAATCCATTTAAATTATTCCTATATTTTTTATTTGGAGAAAAATTTCAGATAAGATAAGATACCAGGAACATGAAAAAAATGTTTAAAAAATTCTATCTGTCAAAAAATTTTGACATTTATTTTTTGACATTTTACATTTTTTTATGTCGATTGAATGATACTGATTATCTTGTATATCTTTTTTTTACAATTATTTAGTAAAGGTACAAAAATTTTGCCAATAAAAGCGACAAATAACATTGAACAGAGTTACAATTTAGGATTTCCTCTTCTAATAACCGGTAGCAAAAAATCTTGCAAAATTATTTTTTCAACAAAAATAAATAGAGTCAAAATGTAGAATTTAAACTCTGATAACTTCGAAATTTTTATAAATAAATTGTTTTTCACATTTTTTCCATGTTTCTGGTGTCTTACCTTATTTTTTCTCTGGGGCGCGAGTTCTGGCGCAGCCTGTATTTATATAAAATGATTTAGAGTTTTGCGTAATGGTAGTGACTTAATTTTTAAATTTCAATTTAAATCTTTTGAAAATTTGAGCAATGTTACACTTTTCCAATAAAGTCAAGTTTAACTGTCAAATTTTCCGATCCAAACTTCTAGGTAGTGGTAAATGTTTTATTTTGACAAACAATAATTTGTTTGAAGTGTTTACCTTTTAGTATTTCTGGTAACTAGTGGCCAAAGCATTGCAGTGGCTTCTAATTTTGATGATACAAGTACTAAATTTCTTAATTTTAGTGTTGTACCTAGTAATAGTACTTTCGTACTAAAATCAGAAAGCTTTAAAGAGAATAATATTTCTCAAATACTGTGTTCATTATTGACTCAAAAGAATAAATTAATAAATAAATAATTTAAAACAGTAGGTACACCTAACATTTTTTACAAAACGTTTTTTTTTATTGTGTTAGTGAATTACAATCTCTCCATCTCATCATAAATGCTAATTTTTAATAAAATGCACAAATTTACTCTGTAAAAACAAATTATGCAAAATTATTGGTGGAATGGAAAGCCGGAACTAATAATCGATGAAAAAATTCCAGTTGATGAATATAATCCGTAATCGTTATAGATTTTATTAGAAGTAATTTGTAAATTTTGTAATAATAGAAGTAGACGAACTAATTAGTCGTTATTGTAAAAAAATGGAAATTAAGTGGAAGAAGACTGTTTTCTTATTAGAATCCACAATTGGTTTCAGTACTCGTAAAGATTATAGCTGCAAACATTTAAAGTAAGCAGACAATAATGAAGATTGGATAGTCTAAGTAGAAATGAACTTTGCACAAGTTCTGTTGATGTGAGAAAATAAACGTAAAGAAAACCAAGAGAGTTATTTGCAAGACGTTTATTTCTAAACAGATAGAGAATTAAAAAACATCTGCCAATCAAGAAACAGTTATTGAACTAGACTTCAGTTTTTCTTCTTGAAAAAATCGTTAAACAATGTATGGGTGTCCTATAATTTGTGCATGCTCTATTTTAGATAAAATCTTAACTATGTCTGCTTAAAGAGAATAATGTATAGTTTATAAAAGCGATGTTAATAAAGCCACCCTTAAAATATCATACATAGACTATTACGAGGAGCTTCATTTCCGTGGCGTTTTAATTACTATGATAATCACGACACACTCTACGTTGAAAAAATGTGAGATTATGCTAATCCATTATTAACTAAGTATACACGTCATTCTGAAACCTTTGTGTGGGTGAAAAAAGGTTTTGTAGAAAAAGGAGTTATTTTGCATGTAACCATTTTGTATCAAAACAATTTAAAAAAAAATCAATGATATTTATATTTGTACCTATTAGTGGCACATAAGAATGATGTGTTCATTTAAAATGTCCGCCTCATCTGATGAAAAACGTTTTTCTAAATAATTTGTGCACGTAACTTATCTCAGACAGTTAAGATGGATTGTTTTATTTTGCTGAAACGAAAAATTGCATTTAAAGTTGACACATTAATTTTCTAATAAAATTGCATATAGCAAATGATGTCGTAATTCTCCAAACAATAATTATAAATGCAGTATTTATGTTAATATTTGAGTTAATATCAGGAACCTCGTAAAATCACCATCAACTTTAATTTCCACATCAACTATACGAGTAAACAGAAATGTGCTTATTATAACTTTTACATGTAAGTATGTACACGATTTTGTACATTTTAATTGTCCGAAATTTAAATAATGCTGTTTGTGGGTATATACAGAGTGTTGAGAAACGTTAGTGCATCAAATCAGCAATGGAATTCAAATTTAATGTACACGTGGCACATTACGTGCTTACGTAGCTTTTTGATCACACGTTTGCATTGATTGGTGAAATTGTTTCAAATCTATGTTTTTTCGTACCTACTTTGTTGTGTTGTGTTCTGTCGTTATTGGTTTTGAAGTTCTTTGTATTGATTTGTCAGGTTTGTTATAACGACAGCAAAGTTAACGATGTGGCATATAACATTAAAATTATACAGGGTGTCTAACGTAAGACTTGTGGATGTAATATCTCTGTTATTTGCTAACGGATTTTTATGAAATTTAAAATATAGGCAACTTATAGAAATTGGAGATTCAATAAGTTTTAATAAAATTATTTCAAGATAAAAAAATAATTTTAACACATACTTTATTCTCAATTTAAAATTAAGCAAAAATACTACATATTATGTTGTTAAGCACTAAAAATAGATCTCTCTTAAGTTGTTAAAATTTTGATTTAATTTTTGAAAAAAAATTATTAAAGTTAACTCAAACAATAGTTTAACGTCTACAAGTTACCATTTTGTACAACTATGAAAACCTGTGGTAAATTAAGTTAGAACATCTGTAAAACTGTTGGAATCATTGATGCCAAAGGTGGTATGTACATACTTTCGAGCATCTCTTGTTGTACCTATTGAACTGGTTAGTCCAATAAATGCAGATCCTAAATTACGTTAACATTTTGAAGTTAGATGGACAATAAACGTCACATATAAATGTCATTGCCATCCGACAGTTAGGGATGACCAAAATTCGGTAATATTGTTAATTTTTTTTATAGCCGTTCATGTTTTTGCATTTTCAGCCACTTTGTAAGCAGGACCTCTTTCAAGAACAGATTTTTGCTTATGGCATTTTTTATTGGCGATTAACAATTTGATTTAAATTTTAAGTAATTTTAGGATTTTCAAAAGCCATGTTAAAATCACATTTTAGGAGCTAGGATTGTTTTAGTAGGTAATGCGATATGTACATATTTCTACCTGCTATATAGTTTACATTTTAATTTCGTTAGAATCTGTTTGCAAATAACAGAGATATTCGAAAGTCTTAGGTGGGACAACTTCTGTATTCTAGTAGTTGACTTGATGCACAAACATTTTCGAACAGCCTGTACTTATATGCAGGTACGTACTATGTTTGAACATATCTTTTGATAACAATTACAATTAAAAACGTGCTATGTGAAGAGGTTTTTAATTGATATTTTGCTTGCTTTCAATTGTTTGCTTGTAAAAGAGCAAGGACTAGAACTGCCACTTGTTCCGAAAATGAAATAACAGTTACCGATGGAAGGAATTTTGAACACTTACTTTAGAATTTGTTAAGTATTTGTACCGTACCTACCCATTTTTTTGTGATTTTAATTTATTATTCATTGATGTTATTAGATTAGGTATATTTTGCTAAGAAAAGTATTTCTTTCTGTTATACTGTGACATCTATGAGGCTAACGTTAAAGGTTATGTATGTTTTATGTTAGCTTTATAAATCGTTTTTTGGGTTGCACTTTTACCTGGTCAGGCTTGCTTCAAAAGAATAACTTTTCATCCACTGAACTGATATTAGACTGGTGAAATTTCTAAACATTGAAACTATATAATTACAAAATTATTATAAATAATATTTTTATAACATATTGATCTCATGTTCCCTTGCTTTATACATAAAATAATGTATCATAATAATAGACTTTCCACTTTACGAAAAGATAATACCTAAAAAATCTCTTGATTTTGATACAATTTAGCTAACCTACCATCATATACCATATACCCACCACACTTTACATTTTATGTGGAAATTACAATGTTAGGAAAGCAAAAGAAAAAAAGAAAAATGAAATATCACTTTGATAAATTAGATTAAGATAATTTCGTTTACATTTGACTAATGCATTAAAAATTTCTTCCTTAAAGCCAACACAAAGACAAGCAATTATATTCTTTGTTTGGTTAAGCTAATATCGGTTTAAATATTTCTATCTAAAAGAACAAGAATATTTCCTTATTCTTAGTATCGCGAAGCTTTTCTTCTCTGAATAAAAAGTAGCGGGAAGAAATGTCACAGTGGTGTTTACAATGGCATTGTTCATATTCAAGCTTTTGGATAATTAAAGATCTTGCCTCGGTATAACATCTAGGAATATTAAACAAAGGTTGCGACAGTTATTTTGCGCATCTAATGAATATTATGAAATATGTTTAATGCTGTATTAGACAGCGCAGCTAACTTTATAAAGTTGGTTGAGAGAACTTGTTTGCATGCGAGATTAAAAAGACGTTTCAAGTTTTCGTAACAATCCTCCCAGGTGAGGAAAAGTACGTTCCGTGACGTGGGAAACTGGGAAATCATTTAATTTTCCTCGTAAATAACGTATTCTGCTTTCCGACGTTTTCCATTGTTAGTGAGTCCTTTTGAGACCGCGGAAAGAATTTAATGAGTTCCTTAATGTGATGGCGATGTTTTATTGATGAACATCAAACGATTAAAACTATCATTACTTTCTTTTACAACAAAAGATCTAAAGTGTCTGAGCAAGCAGTTGTTTTTAATTAACCCTCCTTTGACGCTTTTTATTGTTTGGAACGACGACACTTACCTTGTCTTCCCGCGGTGATTGTCTTCACAGATAAATTACGAGCTATATTTCACCGTATTGAAAACGAACGTGTAACATGTCACGACTTTAACGGATAATTTAGTAACAGTTCCGGTCCCAGTGAGCGAGCGTCGGTAACTGAGCGTCGTTTCTAACTACCATCGATTTTAAACAAGAACGCGCCGCTAAGATAGACGCGGCCGTCGCGGTGCTATGCGTCGGCCACCATGCGCTACAATCTCACACTGTTGCGCTTACTCTCCCTAATAAGCAAACTTACATTATAATACATATACAACGGAAATAAAAGTTCCGAGAGCAATGCGACAAGTGTAACGTGTCGGAGAAAAACTACAGCAAACAAACCAGAAAAAAAACCTACATTGTCGGGTGCTAATGACTTCTTCGCATTAGCTACTTGTCGTTGTCATCATAACAGTGCGGTTGGAAAAAGGCTCTCAGCTTAGAAGCAGATTCATATAAATTAATTTAAGCTTATAACATGCATTTGTCGTTTATTAAAACTCCCTGGTTTCTCTTTAGCTTATTAATTTGTTATACTGTAGTTTATATTTTTTTTAAATCATGCAAAATAATGTTAAAAATATACAATTTTTTATTGCCTGGAATATCATATTAAGTATTATTACAAAATTTAGGCGACTGTTTAATTTTTATTAAAACTGCACTTTTATCTAAAAATAATATAAGCTTTTAAGTACCTACATATTAATGTCCTGGATTCCAGATAATTCCACTCTAATAAGTAATAACTAATAATAGTGTGAAAAACTGTATTTTTGTGATCTATTACATGTAATAACTATTTTTTAAAGGTTTTTTGAGTTTTTGAACCAAAAACTTAAATTAAAAAGCAAAGTAAAACCGTTGAGGGTACAAAACATATTTTTGTGACCTATTAAATTTAATAACTATTTTTTAAAGCTTTTTGAGTTTTGGAAATTATTTGTAAAATTTTTAATAGTATTTTTCTTTTTGTATGTCATCTTTGAAATATGTTGATCAATAATTCTGAATGTGTGCAAAATTTCTTTGGTTTTTGTGCATCATTCAAGCACGAAGCCAAGCTGAGTGCTATAATAAAACTGAACGCAGTAAAATATCTAACGCCCAAAATTATAATGTACAAAAACAGTTTATAGAATAATTTATATTTCAATTTATCAACATTCAATGGATTTGATGGATCTCTGCGTTTACTATTTTTAAGGTGACGTTGATTAGAATCCAGTCAATAATGTGTTTATTTTTGAATATTGAATAAATAGATGAGTACTGCATATTCTCTTGGTATTAAACTTAAAACTCACTATTTTATAAAGCGCATTTCTGCACACTGGAGGGATATTTTTGTATCTTGTTTTACCTAGTATTACATTAAAAATATAACAAGAAACAAGTAATACGTAAGTTTTGCATTGCAGATTATGCTTTAGAAGCTTATGTAGGATTACATTAATTAAATATTTCCACATCAAAGCATGCATCTATAACTCTAACTTGAAGAAAATGATGTTTTGCAGATTTCTAGCTTATTCTACAAAGATATTTAATTTCATACATGCAGTCGACTCAAAGGAGTTGGTACTTTGTAGGGGTGGCATCACAACGAGTTCAATTATGTGTTAGGATCTAAAAAGCAAAAAACTGCGTTTCATTTGCTTCAACGAGTAAACAGTATTTTTATTATAACATTTATTATAAAATAAATCAAAAAACTTTGTCATTTAATGTAAAATAAATTGTAGTCATTGTTTCGTATAATATAAAATGTACGTTCTTAAATTTGTTATAATGTTATGTGTAATTTACGTAATATAAAGTGACTGCTAAATTATGATGGTAGCAACACGCAAAAAATGCAAGCATTCTAGAAAAGAAGCTTGTGATCCATTTACCATTCTTGAATTGTGGTTTGTTGGTGTAGGAAGAAACTGGCATCCTCCACAACTTGTTCAATAAATACTTTATAAGTTACAAGTTAATTTTAGCACAATTTATTATAGGTAATAGCAATACAAATTATTTACAGAGATCATCACGACTTGACAAAATACTTACCTAAGACGTGTCGTTTCAGGATGAAACACTTTCATTTTATCTCAAAGTTAGTTAAAATGGCGTCAGGTGTTTCTTGACTTTGTATGTGCATAACACATATTTCTTTAGTTAATAATTTAACAAGACGGAAAAAACGCCACTTCTGCTTTTTGGGATAGACATGCTAAGAGGATTTTAGTGAGTTAAAGCGTTTTATCCATCAAACCAAAAACTCTAATTCAGACTCGATAGAACTAAGTTATGGCAAAAGTTTTGCTACAAATTTTAACTTGATGTCTTATACTCGTATGTATAGTTGCACCCACTAGTGCCAAGCACTTTTTGTATTTCTTATTAATAAAATAAAATAAATATTTAAATATTATTTAAAAACAAAGTTAATTAGAGATTTTTGTAATAAATTTATATTTTTTGTACTCAATGTTAAAAAGTACTTTTATCAACTAATTTCAGTATAGAAAGTAGTCTTTTATCGTCTAGTACAATAAAGTGATTTTTATCTACTGTTTATATTTAAGAAATTTTGGTAGGTGAGTACAAAATAAAACGAAATATTATACACGACGATAAAGATTGTTTTTCTACTCTACCTTTTCACTCGTAGATAAACAATTTCTTTATCGGCTTGTATAATAAAAATAATTTTAATAATAATTTGAAAAAGTTGTAATAAAAAGAATCCATAATAATAAGTGCAAATTTTTGTGTACCTCTCTTGAAAAAGTTGTATTATAAATAAAAAAAAATTATGAAACATGTTTTAAATGATTTATAAGTAAAGGGTTTAGGACGTAAAAAATGACTACTATACTAAAACTTATTTTCATAGAACAAAGTATTTTTATCGTCTACATCATTTTTTTCTGGGTAGTTACATTAATTCAAAGTCTACGAGGGTCGTGTACTAATTAAAATAAAATTTTTATTTTATGGGTATTTTAATGGGTATTAATGATTTGAGAGTCAAGTTTGCCCAAAATCGATTTCTACAAAACCGTATGATTCACGCTAATTTAAAGAAAATTACTGTAATAGCCATAAGCAATTACATCTTTTCGCAAATTAAATCTTCATTAGTTCCAGATAATTCTTTCATGTCACGAATGCAGAACTTGCGATGGGGTGAATCCTTGGGCAATTAGCCGTCTCGACAAACAACCAGAGAAAGAGGAGAATGCATGTTTCTCACGACTGAAAAGTGGCCGACCTGCAGTATCAAGGCAAAATTCGATCAATATGTCGTTATGAATTCATTTCTTGCGTGCAATTTCACTGGCAGAGCAAAGTAATTGTTTCCTCGATATAACCATCAGCTCGGCCCCAAAGGACGCTAAATCTCACCACTCGTTCAAGTTGACGTGTTAGCAGGCGATGTGCTCTTGTTGATGTTATTCTTCCAATTTGAATGAGAAAAAGCACTCCGAAGCGCTGGAACTAAGATAAAAGAAACAGAACATTGATTTCAAACTGGAGCATTAATGGTTTAGAATCTCCTTTGAAATGTTGTCAGACGCTTTGCCAATACGATTATGCGAAATAAATGAGAAAAGTTTCATCGGACGTCGGCGGTCAATTTTCATTTGAAAACATTATAAAACCATTAGTTTTTATTTGCTCGCCAACAGTTTTCAATTGTAACACACAATGCATATAAAAACAACGACCGAAAGTAGTATTTGCTGTTAATATTAGAGTGCTTTCATTACACATGAATTGAAAATATCACCAGATTTTTTAATTTTTGTAGAAATTAATAAATAATGTAGGATTCAATAAATAAACAAATGTAGATATTTAAATTGTAACAACCTAAAAAAATATCTGTTTTTATTATTATATTTATTTTGAGCCTCGTTAATGATGTAACTATACATTCTACAGGCTCTTTCAGCTAAAACTTTTCAAATATATACGAGGAACAATTTTTGTACAAACAACTTGAAAACAAAGTTGAATAATTGTAATAATTGTTATAAGTTTAATGGTTACTCTTATAGTTGTAGCTGTTTGAATCATTTAAATTGTAAACAAAAAAGCCTTATAAAATTAAGCTAAATTGAATTAACTAAAGTTAAAAAATAATTAAATAAGTTTATGTAATTGTTTCAAACTAAACTGTTTTTGGGGACTGAGTACCTAAAATAACCGTTTTGCGTACTATTTTATTGAGTCCGGAAAAGACTCATTTTAGGGACTCAAATCAGTCCTTAAAACAGCTGTTTTCGGGAGCGTATACAAAGAAAAGTTTTTAATTAAAATTTTTTATTGAAAAATTCTAAGATGTTGCAATAACAACAACAATAATAATTACTGTGGTTTAATACCTAAAAAAAGAAGAAACAGTATATTAAATGTGAAATGTTTATGGGTTATTTTATTATTTATGTGAAAAACAAAAACTTGTTTTTACTGCACATATTAATTTTTAAAGTAAAAATAATAATAATAATAATACATTGTTTTCCAAGTCCTCTTAACACTATTAAACATAGTAGCAATTCTTTCTTTTAAAAGTTTATCAGAACTCATCAGACTGTCTTCTTCATTTCTTTAAATAATAAACTAAATAGGAAAGTAACTTTGTAAGGAGCATAAAAACTGTATAATGAGTTTTCGGTAGCCCAAGTCAATGCATTTTATTATTTATTATTTTTAACTTATTTCTTGTAGATTCGAGTTTGGTTCATTTTGATCGATCAATTTTGCCATATAAAAAAATAATGTATTTTCGACAAAGAATCTTAATTTTGTTATTATCCTTGTGTTTGAATCGTGTCGTAAGAGTTTTATTTGAGCGAGTCGCATGAAGTGCTCGACTTTTGCACAACCCAATTATAACTTTTCGAGTTGCTGTTTCAATTCACATGGGAATGGGAGTTATAAAAATAGCACAGTGCGATAACGACACCAATATGAAGAACTAATATGTCATTATTTATTAACAATAAATCGAAAAGTTTTGAGTTAATATTCCACGATACGGTGGCTGTGTTTATCCTCTGGTACTTGGTTATACAATGTTAACTCATGTGTTTATTATTATTCGGTACTTAATTGTAATAACTGTGAACATAGGTGCGGGTACACGCTGTAACAACTAACAAACAAGAAGTTTGATGTTGCCGAGGGACAACTATGAAGGTAAGCGTCAAACCAACGATCCCCTGAGATGCTCCTTTGTAGAGGGGCGCAGAATTTTATTCAGACAAATGCAGGTGGGCGCTCAACCTCTTTAATACCGGAAAGCTTGCCAAAGATGAAAGCAATGCAAGAATAAGAATATATGACTTTTCTCCAAGCTCGTAGATCTGATGTAAACTGAATGAAATATGCAAAGACCAAAAAACGGATTTGAATATCCGATACATTTGTACCAGTTTGTGAAATATTATGTCTGGAAAATAAGAACTTGTTGAATATTACTGAAGTTAGCAACTAAAAAACAAAATACAAGTAAAATAAAAATATAAACAAATGCGATAGACTTTAGAGAGATTAAAGTGCTTGACTAATGTTTTATTATAGTATAGAGAGTATTATTAGTATTATAAAGCAAATATGAGACGAAGCAAGAATTACTGATTTCATATTTTTTAAACTTATTGTTTGCAGCAAAATTTTTGCTATAACGTCGTTTCTTATTGTGAAATATTTAATGTCCTATCTGCCTGTAACTTTCTTGTTAAATAAAGCAGTTTTTTTATTTTGTTTCTTTTATTAAATTGCACACACGTTACTTAATACCTAATAGATTGATTTGATTTTTTTTTACTTGAACATAGAGCTATGGTCAGCAATATAAAAAGCTCACTGTACATAAAAAGATCATTGATTTTGATACAATAAAGAGCATCAATTTTCTTTTTTTAGTTGATAATTTAAAATTGAAAGAATTTAAGCACCTACCTAATTTAAGAGTAATAAAGATTCATCAATATCTATTTCATATTTATTTTGAACAATAATTGTTTTACTAAATAAATACAGTTGAAAATTCTTTTACAAAGATTGATTATAAAAGAAAATTGATGTAAAATTAAATTAACAACCATCTCTTTCTACTCTCTTTCTACTAAGTACTTTAATTTTTTTATTTTTTAAAAATATGAATATGAGCTTCAAGAAGTAGAAAGCTTTTTTTTCTATTTTACGTTTAGAATAAGTCTATTCCAGCACCCATATGACGTCATTTGACATTATTATTTTTTTTTTTTCATCGCTAAATTCTCTAGATTTTTTTTTAATCTTTGCCTTTTAATTTATAAAATGATATAAAGCGGCAAAATAGAAAAAATAGTGCAAAGCACTTGTCGCAGAAGGTTCGCACAAACTTGAAGTTTGTGTTCGAATACCTTCTGCATCTTGTACTTTAATTTACTATTAGTTTTTTATTTATAAAATGTTGAAGAGAAAAAATGTATACATAGCCAGAAATACATTTGTAAACTCTATATACTTTCTAAACTAAAAGCTAGCACTGGCAACATTCTCTTGAGCATACAATGTTGTAGCTTATATTATATTATATATTTTGTCATTTCAATAAACGTAATAAGTAATAATCTATTCAGGAATTTTTGGATATACGGATACATACTTTTGACCTTATTTTTAATATCTAATTGAAAATAATACGTTTTACAGTAGATAATAAATGGGTTAGAAAATATTTAAAAATATTTATAAAAAGAGCAAACATTTTGAATAATTTTTGATTTACGCTTTTTCCAAATTATAAAAAATATTTACTGCTCAATACACATAATTTTTTTTATTTTTTGAAATTATTTCATATGCATTCACATTTGCGCAAAAATAAATAATAAATTGACATTTACATTGGCATTGAATAATGCAAATTAAATTTTAATGAGCTCTAAAAGGCAAGCTGACAGTTTCTTTAAAATAAATTCCTGTGGAGCGTTATTTTATTTAGCTTTGTTTGCAAAGTGCTGAAAAGTCTTCTATTTTAGATCCGATATTCAATTTTCCTCTTTTTAAACAAGAAAATGGCTATTTTAGAAATATTGTAGGTGGTATGGGAGAAGCTTTGAACTTTTATTTTACATATAAAGTTTTTGTTATGTTTTTCTACAATTTTAGAAATATGATAGTTTAGAAAATATATTGTTATGAGAGGTATTTTACTAGAAAAAAGAACCACAATTGAATATCTGCTTGTTATAACTTTTTCTTTATGATGATAATATTTTTTCGTGCGTCAAGTTGTCGTGTTGTCAATTATATACAAAATCCCTTTAATTGGGGTCTATTTAAAAATTGTATTTATTAACTGATTAAGGTCATGTCCAAATTTTCAAGCTGCCAGGATATTATGAAACGTGAATTTGTCGCATGACTGTCACATAAATCAGTCACGCATAACAATTCGTTCGTATGTTTTTAATTCTAATTTTTATTTAAATTTGGCAAAGAACGTCACTTTATTTCAATTTACCACACAATAAATTTCACTTCAAATATTTCACACGCGACTAAAACAGACTTAATTGTTATTGGTTGGAAAAAAGTTGTGATTAAATTTATTTCGGTTAGATGAATTCATATGACGAAGCCGTTGTTAATAATTTTGAAAGAAGCAGATAAGGTCTGAGATACAATAATAGCATAAGTTTAGGAGATGCTAAACGAAAGATATTTCATGTGGAAAAACGAAACGTCGTTTGTTTGATAAATATTTATTAAAGAAGGTATGGAAAAATGGAAATTAGTTGACTGTCGGAAAACAACGTAAGAATGATAAATTTGACCTCGAATTAGATATTAATGTGGAAATCCGAGCCGTCTCCTTTTAAAAATTTACTTAGGATTCAAGAACTAATCAAGTTGGAACTGTATGAAGGTTTGAGGTGAACCTTACTTGGCCTAATTGCATTGAATTTTCATGGCGTCTCTTAGCAAGTAAAGCACGCATCTAGTATTTATAAAAGTGTGCCTTCACGTTTCGAAATGCTATTAGCAACGTTATGGGGCGTTAAGAAGAACGTATTGCGTTTTTGTTACCGTGTCCATCTGACTCCGGCAATCGTGTTATTGCTACGTAAATGGAGTTCGAATGCAATTTTCATCCGGTGTGACCCCACTTTGGACACCGAACCTAATTTTACTGGCATTCGAAGCCCAGAAGATGTCTTGCAATTATTCTTGGCTTGGTTTTAATTATTCCCTTTCTAAACAAACGTAATTCCACGCAACTTGCTAATTAAATTCTCAGGAACTAAACAGATTGCAGCAACGACTTCAAAAGGAATTGTTTTTATCTCGAGTGGAAAACAAAGCTCTCAATAATTGAACATCATGCAAAGCGAGAACTTAATCTTGTTTCTAAACAAATTTAATATTATTTGGAATTTTGAGATATACAAAAGCATAAAATTTTATCTCAGTTTATTTACAAAAATAAAGGCAACAGAACTAATGTTGGTGAAAACCAAGCTTAAACTACAGAAAAACTGTTTCAAAATTTTTTTTAATTAAACGAACATGCGGTGCTTGAAAACACAAATTACCTTGTTTCTACAGTTTTATTTAAATACTTATTAAACGTCTAGATTTAAAGAATTCTTAGAACATACATAGTACATACTTTCAAATGTGGATAATATTCTTGAAAATAAGAATAGAAAAACTTGAAAGATTTTTCTAGTTAACCTTAGTTTTCTTGTTAACTTTTTTATGTTTATACAGGGTGATTCAAAAATGTATACTTCAACTATACGTATATACGTCAAAATATTTTTTTTTATAAATTTCTTTATTAGTTTAGGAATGTTTTGTTTTTTTAATGACTTTTCAAACTTAAAATGGCAATATTGAAAAAACAGTAAAATTTTCCTCAAATGTTAACTTGTTTTTACTCGTGTTTTTATTTTAATTTTTTTAAAACTTCGATTATTTGTTTATTTACTTCATCAATAGGTAAACACTTGGGTGGGACTGAAGATATTTTCTCGGGCCATAATCTTCTGATTCGTGTCTTAATACATAAATATCTTTAACTATTACCTACTTGTAATAACAAACTCAGAAACTTGTTTATTGTGTATCTTTAAATACTTATACAGGGTGCGTCAAAACTCGCGCCCTAGAAAAAAATGCCATGTAAGGTATACTAGGAACATGGAGAAACTGTTAAAAAAATTAGAGTTTAAATTTTGCACTTTGACTATTTATTTCTGTAGTAAAAATAATTTTCCAAGTTTTTTTGCTACTATTAGAAGAGGAAACAAGGAAGCTGTATCTTAAATTGTAACTTTGTTTAATGTTATTTGTGGCTTTTATTGACAAAAATTTTGTACCTTTACTAAATAATTAAAATTTAAAAATGTCAAATGTCAAAAAATAAATGTAAAAATTTTTTGACAGATAGAATTTTTTTAACATTTTTTCCATGTTCCTGGCATCTTATCGTACTTGAATTTTTTTTCTGGAGCGCGCGTTCTGGCGCACTCTGTATAGATTTATTTATGTATTTTATATTTGTCTAAGATGTAATTTTCTAATTATTTTGCAAATAAGTAAAAAAATGCTTTTGTATTTTTCTTTGCCCCAATCGTCTAAACGACAAAACACGGTGTGCAAAAAGAAGTAGACATCATAATCGTCCGTGTCCATCTCTTTTCTAAGGATGCATTCTGCTATGCTAATTTCTGTTTAAAACTTGATACATTCTTTGTGAATTGTAGCATTAGGTTGAGTTTCTCTGTTGAAATTTGAATAAACGTCAAGGGAATACTATCTCAAGTGTCTTAGTGTCTTTCATTTTGAAGCCTGAACTTATGTAATATGTACAGCTCTGCTATGAAAAAGTTCTATTTTAAAATTTCATAAAAGGATAAAGAAAATATATGCAGTGGTGGTAGAAGTTGTTTCCAATTAGCAGTACAAGCTCAAAGTAAAATTATGTGTATTTTTTAATAAGCCATTTAATAAAATGGTAAATATTTTGTTTGTGGCTGCATCCCGACTTTATGCAGATACAGATCAGAATAAAGTTCTAAGACATATTGATATTAATGGTGCAAGTGTGAAGGCGCTTGAAGCGGCCGCTGTTTATTATATGCTGGCTGTTCTCGTCAGATAAGCCTACACCACTCCAGATCCATTATGCTACTATGAGAAATTTAGTACTCACCCGTTTTGATCGCAGGAAAAATAGAACGTGCTGTACACAGTCGAGAGTGAGAAGCGCTTTTTCCTGCACAAGCTTGAATAATTCATCGTTCACGAGTTATGCCGCTGAACCTAGAGCCAATCAGTTGAGATTTCAGCCGCTACGAGTTCTATATATTGAGATATCAATAAGGCGTTGAAACAATCGCGTGTTATCCTCGGACGTGCTATCCTCATTATGACCAAAGGACGCACGCAAGGTCCAATTCTGCATTTATCAAATATAGAATGCTGAAAACGGACATCATTAATGGGGCCGTGGCATGTTAACACCTTTTTTCGGTGGGATTTAACAATGCACAAAGCATTAAGCATTGTTTAAAATGTTTCTTTTTATAAAACAAAACAAGAAAGTCATTAAAGTACAAAAACAACAATAAAATCTCTCATTTGAGTGGTTTGTAGTTTTGTAGTAGTCTTATTTTTGCTTTTTCTTATTATTTGACATATTGTTTTAGATTTTGATTTTTTGTAAACGTGTTTCAAAAACTGAATCTGCGAGTGTTTTATGTTATTGCTAAATACAAAAACAAATTATTTTGTTTAATTTAATTTGTTTGATTTAATATGGCTAATATTCGAAATAGGTTTGTTTTTAGTAAATTATTCCGGCGCATCCACCAATTTTATAGTAAATTTTAACTTTATAGTATTTTAATATTATACTAAAAAAAAGAGAAGAAGAGAATTATTAAACGTAAACCGTAAGCAAACACTTTGTTTGTTTGTTTGGTATAAAAGACGAGTGTCATACATAATTTTTGCGCGATTAGACTCTATGTGATTGTTTACTAAGTCTGTTTCCAAGACAGTAAGTACAGGTTGTCCCACGAGTAATAATAAGCCTGAATTTTTTTTTGAAGCAAGCAACATTACATTTCATAGATAACGTGGATTTCTTTTTAATTAGTTAAACATAGTAACCGTATTTTTATTTTTGACAATTTTTTATCAGTCAAAATGACTACTCTAGTTTTCGAAAGTCCGTCTATTTGAATATTGTGCTGGATAGAAACGTGCAGTCTGCTAAGCGTTTTTTAAACATTCTTCATAAATGAGAATCTTGTTGGTATTTCCGCAACATTTTAGTAATTCTCACCAAATTCTCCAAGGTTTGACTTTTTATAAATGAAAGTTGCAGTGTGCTGTTTGATCACTATGTTTAATTTACACTACACTTTGGCGTTGTAGAACATTTTTTAGATATTTTATTAAAAAAACTAACAAAAATCAATCGCGAAAAAAATGTCAGAAGCATCACGAACGTTAAGGACTTACTAATTAAAGACAATAATTCTCTCCTCCTCCAAATAATTGTCTTCGATCGGTAAAATGTCCTTACTGTTCTTGGTGCTTACTATATTATTTTTTCATCTAACCACAATTACAATACAGGGTGTTTCACACAACTTTACAAATATACGAAAGTCACAAAACACTAGATACAAAAAATAGGTACACATTTAATTATTTAACTTTTGAAAACCCATGACAGTAGTTGTCAAACTAATCAATGTTTCACTAATAGTCATAAACTGCAGTTTTTCAGAAACAATTATCATTTGTTCTATCAAGAGAGGGCATGAATATGATTCTAGTTTATCTTTCTTAATCACTAACTAACTAAAAATGTTGTAATTTTTGAAAGAGTGAACAAACTAGAGAAGATTATCCAATTTTTAAAAATTTGTAATCGAGTTCGTGTCGGAATATGTATTATTGATTGCATCTTACAGGCGAAGGCCTCGTAAAATTATGTGAAACAGCCTGTATAATTATGTTCTTCTATTATATTTTTTTTAGAGAGAACATTCTCCCCAATCAATATTACGCAGTTTACACTACAAAATATAAACTAAACAGAGTAAACAAAGAACGATGAAATCTCTGGTTTTTATTTGGAATTTATTTTTTTTATAAATAATAAAACTTAAATTTTGTTTTTGTTATTAGAGAGAACATTTTCCCCAATCAATATTACGCAGTTTACACTACAAAATATAAACTAAACAGAGTAAACAAAGAACGATGAAATCTCTGGTTTCTATTTGGAATTTATTTATTTTTTTTATAAATAATAAAACTTAAATTTTGTTTTTGTTATTATATTCAAAAAAGTCGGTAATGAATAAATTTTGTTAAAGCAGTATGTATGCAATAGTATATTACATTACATCCGAGAGCGAAGCTCAAGATCAATTAAAACGTGAGGCTGAAATACAGTATTTCTTAGAGCTTTGTGTACTATTGAAATTCTAATCGAACAAATTGAAATATAAATTAATTGAAGAAGGGTCTTTGACCAAAAACTTTTACACTTTATTTTGTGCGTTAGGTGTTTTACAGCTTTCAGTTTTATTAAGGCACTCAGTTTTGCTTTGTGCTTTAATTTTAAAACATCACTCAATACAATTATACCTACCGCACGTATAATGTAAATAACAATTCCAAAACCCGGGCCTTGATTAAAAAAGATGAAAGTAGTTGTGCTTTGAGGTGATTTAAACTGCGTGTGTGAAATAAACATTAGAGAAGTGAATTTTTAATCTTATTTGCTTAATATTTTAGTTTGATATTAACATAATATGCAGGTAAGTATAGTAATTAAAAAGTCAATTTGATCAACTAAGTAGCACTCTTGACATTATAAATTTCGATACTTTAAAAAGCGCAAGTCATCCGGGCAAAATCTATCGAAAAATGGGGACAATTTTCAGTCGAGGTTGTTGGTGGTGGATGTAGGTAATTGCGATAAAATATGACGAGTCTTTTCACTTTAAATTTTCTACAGAGAGGCGTTCACGCGACACAGTTTTATAATAGAGTGATTTGATTTATGTGACAGCACTCCTTTTCCAGTCTAGAGCATATAAAGTTAATGATGACGGTTTCGGGGTGCGTGCACATCTCCCGTATGCAGAGCGGACATTTCATTTCACATCGGCCGGATCTGCTCGCGTGTCAGCTTCGCCCTTTTTCTGTCGTCGTGAGCTGAAATATCAAGACGGCCCTTGCCCTTCTACACCACACGAATATCTATCTATTCCCACTCCGGATAACTACAACACCCTACTTATACCTATTTATTGCACCCCTTACATTTTTTATCACCCTAGCCCTATACACCTAACAGAATGTCTGCAATAAAATAGTTGTTTTCTAGTCTCTAAGGGACTAAATAATATGATGCTCATGAATCCACAGCACGTTATAGAATTTTTTATTTCCTACACGCACACTTCTGTCATACACATACACGCTAAATTAATGATACTAATTTCCGGAAACTCATAATTGCGTCTCCGTAAATGTGGAAAAAAATACTAATATCCAGGGATTTCATAATGTCTATAAGCTGCTCCTATGTGAACAAACAAACGGATATCATTTCACTTTAATTGAAGCAAACATGGTTCAGTGTTTTGTATATTTTTTTAAAATAACTAGCAAAAAGTTCCTATATTTCACTAATAAGATTTTTTTTAACTTTACAACGAATGTTATTCTTTGTAAAAGAGACAGTTTTACTTTTACGATTATACCTTAACAGTGCAAAACTTTTATGTTTTAAAAATAATTAAATAGAGCTTGTTCCAAATCAGGTGGCGTTAAAAATGACTGAATTTTGACTCTAAACATATGTTTCCTATTAAAAAAATATATTGTTCATACGCATCGTATGAAATAATATTTCAAAACCACTGTTATTCTTTTTAAAAAAGTATAATAAGTAGGTATTCATACGTAAGATGAAGAATGATGAACAAATTATTAAATTGTTAACGCATGAAAAGAATTTTCAAAAATGATATTCTTAACAATCCTTGTCTTCAAAATTTTTAGAGAAAAAAAATACGCCCATGTATTTTTTTATCTTAACCAAGTGGGCGCACTTTTCTGTCACTGTCAGTTCGACACCAGATATGGAATAAGCTCTACCATATTAGATTAAAACAAAAAGTAAAACTGCTGTAACTAATTTTAGTAATATGGCATTATTGTATTAAAGATCAAAGATCAAATTACTGAATTAAAATATTTTAAAACCAAAAATAAGAATATCTAAATAAATTAAAAAAAATACTTTTCATAGAAAAACATGCCAAGGAAGACAAAAACAAAACGTTATAAATGTTTCCTTAGCTCGGAAGAGAACAATGTTTACTTTTAACTACGTATCATTTCATATAACTATTAAGACAACAAGATTTTTAAATGATTGTGTTGTCTTCAAAATTTTTTCTAACACTAATACTGAATTAGAAATTTTACTAAATTTAGAAATTGTTTTTGTCAAAATTGACGAAATACCAAGATAAGTGTATTTTACATGTACTTACTTATAAGTGGGTTGTCATTCGCGACGTATTCTGCAGAAGACCATAAGGAGTAAGCTTAAATGCACCATAGATACAAAATAACATATTAGTGTTGAAATCGACTTCTTAGAGACTTTATATTTATCTTTGTTTTTTAATTTTAATTAGAACGAACAAATTATATTTTAAATTGAAACTGCAGAATAAATTACTAGTTTGGGAAATATTGCCACCACACGAGCACTGTGAAGTGGAATGATGTTTTTTATAAGATTGAGGTATTTATATTTTTATTTATTAACTATAAAACATTATTTAAATTACTTTGTTTTTTTATTTTCTTTACTTACTTTACTCTAGTATGGCTAATGATTTACAGTAAAAACGAAACGAACCTGAAAAACTTGTTATAGCGGCTGTAATCCCACATGTAAAGAGTAAATGACTTATCTGAATTTTTTATAAAATTTTATTTGATTCTATCCAGCTGTTTGAATATTTAAAATTCGTATAAAAGTCAGACTGTGTTGTTATGTGAGCCAATAGATTCAGAAAGATCCTGCAAGTCCCAAGGTGCCATTATTTGCGGTTGTGACTACGGAAGATAAACGGCTTTCTTGATCACAAAATGTGCAGCTCATAGTCATTCCGAAAGCTTCAAACTGGCATTACTTTAACAAAATCGCTACTTTCAACAATGTACTTGCTAGTGTAGTGTAATAATAAGCGTAATAAGCAACGAAATAACAAAAGAAATGCTTCTACAGCAGATTTTTAATCGTTAAAAAACTGCTTTGTGGTCTTGTAGAAATTATTATGTGCCAAACCCCTTTGCTGTTTTGCCATAATAGAAACTAATAATTGCTATTAAATATGGTAATAAAATTAATTATAATAGTACAAGGTCAGATAAGCAAAATCGATTTTAATTTAATCTACTGCAGTCGAATGAAAAATAGAGGTTAAAGTTTTATTCCTACTATTGAAATACTTAATAAAAACTATTTTGGGAGTTTATTGAAATCGACAAGAAGAGAAGTACAGTAAATTTCCATTAAATTGTCAAGTAATAATTGGATTGTCTGTGTAAAAACTTAAAGTTCTTGTTTGACAAGGTGCGGACACTTCAATTATTTGTCTGGATAATTGATGCTTTACTCCATTAATTTTAGGGTTGCATTTGAGGTCATTATCGGTGACGTGCAACGACACAAAATGCGTTGCGTGACTCGGGAAAAATCCACGTCGAAAGATTGATCTCTCTTTATCATGGATAAAATAATAACATGCACGCATTACCGTTGCAAAGTGACATACCTGAGTTGACTTGTAATTATTATTGCTATTTATCAAGACAAAAATATATGGGCTTGAAAACATTACATCGTGAAATATTACAACACCCCGGGAATATTTATAATTTCGGAAATGATTAATTTTTCAAGTTCAATTAACAACTAGGTACTTGTCAGACAAAGTTTTTTTACATTTCATTTGAATTAAAAACTGTTAGGTATTTAAACCTATAAGCACTAAAAATTTCTCAAATCAAATTAAAATTTGAGTTACAAAGGTTAAAAAAAACTACACTCAGGGTAAAATATAAGATCTGCTTTGCCCATTAGAACTGGCATAACGCACCTCTTCCCGCATTATTTGGGCTCAATTATGAATTTTTTTCTTACCTTTTTCTAAATTTTGTTTTTATACATAAATTTCTAGTTTTACTTAATCGGATTGGCTAAATAGAAAATATCGTTAAAATTAAAGTACTTTTAATGTGTTTTAAATTTATGTTCTGTAATACAATTTTCAATAAAATAAGTTTATTGCGTTTTAACACACAGTGTGATTTATTTTTCTATAAACTTTTATGATTTTTGCAATTCAATTACTCATTATTCAAACTTGAGGTAGAGGTGTCTGCTTTTTCCCTCAGGTCAATAGTTTTGCATCTCACGCAGCAGGGATCGTTGCTGTCTATTCTGAACGTTGAAATGCCAATATCAACTGACCACTAAAGCCCACCGTAAACATTCAGGGTTTAGCAAATGCTTAGCACTGTACGAACAGAATAAATTACAGACAATTACCATTTGAAAGAATGATGTAAAACTGCCACCGACTTAACCACAAACAAATGGTGCTACCTAATACCAATCAATTTTTTTAATACTGCTTTTTTCACAATAAATAAATCAATTAAATGGACCTACAACGTAAAAATCGGCTGTTTTAAACAGACCAATCTATTAAATTAATTTTCTTTTGAAAAATACTCGAAACTGTCTGTGGTTTGAACACTACAGGAAGCAACTGTGCAAGCTCTAACGACCACAAAGGACAAAACTGTCACAGTCAGAATGACCTGTTAGTGATATCACGTAGTAACCAGACTATTTTGTTAAGGCAAACAACTCTTAATTTCAGTATTTTATAAATCACGTTTTAGTGAAAAGAAGTAGCTTATTGTAGGAATTTGATAAATGAGACTGAAACGCATTTGAAATAAACGAATTTTACCAAAATGATTTTTTAGCTATTCATGTCACAGGGGAATTTGATCAATTTGTAATGGCGACCTCTTAGCAATTCTTCATTGGAGACATTTCTTTATGCAATCGGACTGACATGCCTTGTAATTATCGTACAAAAGCTGTTCTATTATAAATGAAAAAGATTAAAATATTTATTAACATACACGTACCATGTCGTAATTTATGTAAGTTTACATCTAAACCTTACATGGCAATATTGTTCTGGTTTCCCAACACATGTCTCAGTGCCGCAATCTCATTGTGACTGGCCTATTCTTCATTTCTGTCACAACACCGTGCAATAAATTGAAATTTTTGTTTTCGTGGGTGCACCATAGGTTGAAGATACTGAAAGGAAAATAAATTATTGTTTAAGTTGTTACCTTGGGTACACTGTCGCTGGATAACATCGGAGGAACAGGTCAGGTACTATAATAGACTTATCTAGGTGAAACTGTTACCATAAGTTATATTTAGTTTAAAGTTAGTTGTTCTACAGTTATAAACAATGAAGCTAAACGTCTTGTTTAGCACTAATTTTGCACTAACAGATTTCTAATTTAATTATTACGTTGTAACACAGACTTTCAATTAATTTACAAAATAAAAAATAACACATTGTGGCGACTACAAATTCAAATGACCAAATAAGTAATTAAGCTTTTTAATTAAATTTGCTGCATTTGCTTAGACTGGATACAAAGTGTTTCCAGTTTGTTACACTTTCCAGTGGTTTGGTTTAAATTTTTAGTTACTGATGTGTTATTTACCAGATCGGAAAATTAATTATAAAAGAACGAAAGTTACTTTTTCTTTTCAAATCAATAAGCAAGCAAACTACTTAGAACGCATTAATTATTATAGCCAGTAGTTGGAAAGTAAAAGAACAAAAACGAATAAGAAACTTGATTAGTTATAATTAACCGAGGCAAAATTTTAATTGTGTTTAAGTGCAGGATATGTGCAAATTGTAATAATATTAATAATTATAGAATGTCTCAGACTTGTGTTGATAGTTTAATTAACATCAAAATTTCGCTCAACACTTCTAGAGCAATTTACATTTATGAGATGGCATTTTTATTATGATTAAATTAAATTGGAATATGATGTTTAATTTGTGTGATTTTTATGCGCACTTATTTTTTTGTTGTTTTAATTAATAATTTAGGTTCAAAATCAGACGTTTATAAACATGTCGCAGTTTCGATACATAATTAGGATTAAATATTCTGGTGCTGTCGTGAATTTGTAGATAATTTCGGTGGATTTTATTCACAAGAACGGAAATTGAAAATTTAATTATGATACACGTTTTCTGGTGGCAGGTTGTAAAGATACTAAAATTTCCGCTTCTGTGGAACTGGTAACGAGGGGTAAGTTCAATTGACCGGAACGTTGCCTGATCATCAGTGTCGGAACAGAGGTCTCAACCTGAGGGACACATTTGTAAAACAACGAGATTTCTTGAATGTAATCACAAGGTTTTATAGTTCCTCAATTTAAATTTGGCACGTTTCTCTCTAGATGTCTGATAATAATCTTAACTCTGCACTTTGTTCTTGGATGAAGAACCAAATTGGATAATATGTTATCACTAAATTAAAATTAAAGTGAGAAGGAGAGATTATTAGACAAAAAGTAAAAAAGGTTTGACAATTTACTAGAGTAACTTTTGATTGTTATTTAATATAAAATTACTGGAAAAGGAATAGAAAAAGTAGTAGAAAACTTTAGCAGTTCAATCAATATTTCAAATGGTTTGGAAATTAGTCAGTTTATAAACTAAGGTATTCGATACTTAACGAACTAAAGTAAGTTTTAGTAGTAAATCCTCGAACAATAAAACAATATGAAAGTACTTGTCGTTAAATAAGGCAAGCTATAATTTGTTTGTATTGATTTTTTCCAGATTGGATTATTCGTGTCCCAAAAGCAGTTAATTTATTACCGGATCCTATGTGTAATAATCTGCATATTAAATTATCGTAAGTATTATAAAGCATTTTCTTGTTAAAAAGCACGAAAATTCCATTCGGATCCAAATGTCGTGAAATTTATAAATGCAAAGCGTCCCAGTGAAAATACGGGGCTCGCGTTCATGCTGGTTAAGTCCCATATATCACCGTAGCCGTGGTGCAAAACCAATTAGAAAAGTATGATAGCATCGAATATGCGTTAAATGTGAAATATGAATATCCATTTGGATCAAGCAAGGTGTATGTAAATGTGGAATTACCGCATGGGCGCGGAGCTTACGCCACAAATCTTGCTCGTTTCGGAGCAGCGAATCGTGAAATCGGCCGATTAAATAGCACCGTTAAGTTGAAAGACGACGAAGCATATGCGGTTGCTTTTCTTGCTTGGAAAAGTGCGCCTCTGTACTTCTTATGTTGGAAGCGGCCTTAATTAATGTACGTTTTAGCATTGTTGGAGCTGTACCATTGTACGCGTTTTAAGGCGTCGATATTCTCTACATTTCATCATCAACCTCGGCGCACTTAAATTATGTTGACCCACTTACTTTGTTCAAACTTTGAATATGTTTTAGATAATTAGTCATTGGGGTTTTCCCATCAAAACCAAAACCTAAAGTCACAATACATTTAGTGTACAGATGTTTATAAATAACACTGGACAGTTCTACAGAAAAATAAGTTTAGAGATTGAGAACTATGTTTTCCAGTAAACTATGGTGTTTTATAGTTTTAAGAAAATCTGCTGTTGCCACGAGAGGACACGATATAATAAAGTTAGCTTTTTTCAAACAGCGAAAAATGCAGATGTGCAAAATGTTACTTGAATAGACGACCATCAATTTATTTGTTATGTGAAAAACTGCAAATAGTACTGAAATAGTGTCTTACCATTTAGAGGGAAAACATCTTATTACATTGAGGGTTATCTAACTGAGAAACGTAGTCTCGAGATTATTTTGAGCCTAAAAGTATAATGAAATTTCCACCGAGATTTGTATACTATTTTATTCACAATCACTAATGTAATATGCCGATTACTAAACTTTTAAAGGTTGGGAAACACGTCTTTATATCTCATGAGGAGTAATAACATTACTTCTCTTGGACGGTAATAACTGCCAATGTTAAGATTACAAGAATACCTGGGGAATTTTTTCTTTCAAATTGTCAAGTTACGCATAATATTTTGCTAAATTAGTATTCAATTGCTTCTGTAACAGTTTTTCTTACTTCTGGAGGAGCGCACTACTCCATATCAACAATTTTAATATCAGATTCACACATTATTTCAATTTTTTTTTTAAACGCAATTTGGATGGCCTACCACGGTTGAACCTTAACTTTGTTGGAATTTTATTTTATGCATATTTTTTACTAAAAATAATGTGATTGTGAATAAAATAGCATTCAAACCTCGGTGGTAATAGCATTACCCCTTGCACTTTGTCCATAAGCACTCGGGGTAATGCCATATTCACCACCTCGTTTGTAATGTACTATTATTCGCATTTACGTTTTATTTACTACAGGACCACTATTTGTGATAATATTTGACTTAGAAAGACTTTTTCAATCTTACTGTACTTATTTCTATTGCTTTATAAATACCTACGTATACCTACCTATTTGGAATGGTTTTAAAAATATATATAATGAAAGATTATATTTTAACATAGAAACGCCTTGTAACATTCTATGAGTACTTTGTGTAATGTAATTGGCCTTCTAGAGTTTAGAGAATCACTCCAATCAAGTGTTTGAATAAAGGGTCGTTTACAAGCACTGCACACAACACGAAACGCTTTCGTGCCGTGGCATAAATTCATTAATTTCTTAATACTGATTATGGAAGATTAGATACCTTTTGACTCATAAAACTACTTCTTTTACTTTCATCTTTATATGGTCAGTGGTTATCTTTTCATTTGGATGTAAAAATTACTTTATAAAATTAGAAACATAAAGTCATACATTATCTAATTTGTGTACTACATTTTAATTGTGTTGATTAAATTGCTTGAAATTTCCTGTTGACTTGAATGTGTGCGATACAGTGTTATACTCGTACAACTGCATGTGGCAGTAACGTTATAATTTTAGTTGTCGTAATAATTTTGCTTGATATTTGCATTACTATAAACGCCACAAGGTTGTCGTGTTGTTTGATTCCAGTGTAGACGATATGCAAACAAAAAATGCACAAACGCAGAGTGTCAAAATACTGCACTTTGTACATTATCACAATAAAAATATATTATTTTGAATTTGATCTCAAAATAATTACTTTAAAAACTCAAAACACAACAAAAAAGAATTAGTCAAGCAAGTATTTTTAATAAAGAAACAAACTGTATATTTTGGTTTTTGATATACACGTATGTAATAATTTTTAACGAACAATTTGTATGGGAAATCTCGATAAAAATTTATTTGCCCACACAGTTTATTTAGCGATTTTTGAATCACGTTTCAATGAGCACGCTATTCGAATCGTGCCACAGCATAAAGATGAGATGCAAAGGACCCTTTGCAAATGCATCAGTGCACCAACGTGCTGAAAAAACAACAAAATTGCTTCATCGTGTAAGTGGCTATGTTTAAATTAACCTTATTTGCATAAAATGTGAACTATTTATCATGTTATAAACAGTAAAGAGAATTTAAAATGCTCTTTTTGTCGAGAGTATCTTTGGGTAAATGAATTTGCTCCGCGTATTTAGGATTTTAAACAACTTTATGTAAATGTAAGTTAGAACATGCTGGTTTATACAAGGTGGTTATAAATGATTTTCATCTAGCCAGCTGTGAATTTTCCATGTAAAATAAAAAATGCCGCTTTACGAAAATAGGGGTACCTACTTGTTTTAACACAAAATTAAAAAATCGCCGTTTAGTAAGCGTCCACTTCGAAAATAGACTTCAATTATAAACTTGTTTTCTTCCAAAGTATACATTATTATCAATTATTATTGAAAATTAGTTAAAACAATAAAAGTTTAATTAACAACAATTTATTATTAATTAATAAGTGACACTAATGACAGAAGTAGAGCTTTCAAAAAAAGTAGAGCGGCACAAATAAAGCTACATGCAAAAAAATTCCAAAGCTGGCTAGATGAAAATCATTTATAACCACTCTGTATATGGAATTTATGTAGGTGAGTTGTTTAATCTTGAATGGTGACAGCGATTGAGTGCATCACCAGCTCTACCAAGTAAATAAAAAATATGGAACTAAACGTTTTTGCTTAAACTAAAACTAATTAATGAATGATAAAGTATTATAAAAATGTGACGTTTTATCAAGGATAAAATTTTTCGAAATTCTTTTTTTGTTTTTAAGTTCCACAAAAATTTTAATTTTTTTAAATGACAGTTCGCTATGAAACCATTTTTCTCATATAGATTATGATCTAAAGATTACAACTATCTACTTTATATTTAATTTCTTCAAAATTTTTTGTGACAAAAAAAATCGCAAACTCAAAAACAAAACAAAATTTCGTTCTCAAAATACGATTACATTTTGATATGACTTTAATTTATATTAACTATTATTTTCTGGAAACAAATGATTAAAAAAACCGTTTAGTTCCATACTTTATATTCACCCTGTATATACTTCATTACTTACTTACAGTTTTCCCATAAAACAAAATAATTTTTCAACATTTCTGCTGATCACAGAACTGTAAGCTAAGAATGACAAATTTTGCAAAGTTACTTATTTGTTTGAAAATTTGCATAAGTGTCGCTAATTCACCGAAGTAAATTTCTATCGGAGCGAAACAGCGCAGACGAGATTTTATCTACACATTTCCAATTAGCGAAAGAGTGGTTGGTGTCCCAATAGATCCAATCACACATTAAACAATGCCTAACCGGTAATTGGAAGTGAGAAATTCTATTGATTTGATGGAAATCGTCCGTTCCATTTATAGCATCAGTAGGCACGTAATTTTTTATTTTTGGTGGTGTGCACATCATTAGCGATTCACAATGACAGAACGACTAGGAATCAGTGACAATAGATATCAAAATTTTGATATAAACTAACTTGTTTTTAATGCATTTATACTGTGTAAAGCGCATGCATTTTGTTGACTTAAACAATGGCAATATACAGTATGATGAAAAAAAAAGGCGTCCGTGTTAACCCACACGTTATAAGTGATCTTTTGTTAAAGACGAATTCGAAGACCAAAATTGGATTTGTGCTCTTATCAGTAAGATATAGACTTTCCTTTTTAGAAAAGAGAAATTTATATAATTAACAGTTTTAAAATAATTTCATTGTTAAAGTCTAGATTTTGATACTGTTGACGGTGTTCTTAAAAAAAATGTGTAAAAAGTCTTTTGAAATAAACTTTATTGAAGATGTTTAGATACCATTTCTTGGCTCCAAAGAAAATTTATCAATGTTGCAACATTGCAAATATCCTAGGATACAGAAAATGTCCAAGTAATATTCAATTATTGGAAATGATAGCAACAAAAAAATCAATTTTCAATGTTGTTTGTTCTGTGAAATTTGAACGATTAAAGTCAAAAAGGTTTAACAAAAAATGAACAAAAACACGATTAGCCCGTCACACCAAACTTTTATTTTAATAGCACAACGCGTTTCGACCACAAAGTGGTCATCCTCAGGTGAGAATAAAACTAACTAATTTAACAATGGTAATGCCTTATATACTAATTTTCCGACTTTCACTTTCCCTACCCTCAACTAACGAGTAGAGGGGAGAAAAGGGAATGGGGCCGTTGTCTGAATTCATGAGATTATCTCTATTTTTAAATATTTCAAGACTCTC
>NW_025401069.1:7032326-7059931 GCF_015345945.1 Tribolium madens
AGAATCTATTTAGACTATTTTTGGAATGATGGTCACAATGTTTCAATAAAAAAGGACGCGCCTGTTTCAATCGTGGGCGCCTTTTTTTTCATCACCCTGTATAACTTAACTGTAAACATTTTTTACAAAATAGACGAAAACATATTAATATGCAATTTTGTTTGTTTACAACTCGGTGGTTTAGTATAAAAAACTTAATTTGTAATTGCAAAATTGCGAAATAATTAAACTGTTTAATTTTTTTTTTTATTGCCACAAATTGGTGGATGCGCCGGGCGAATATTTTCAATAATTTTGATTTATTATAAATGTTAATTTTGTATTATAAATTTTTAAACATTGATTTTATAGCATTAACAATTGCATTATAAAATATTGTTATAATTTTTAATAAAGATAGGTGTACCTAGATTTTATAAAAGTTTAAATTTGTAAATGAGCACAACAAATTTTCATTCTTCGAAATCACATCAATTCCGGTCAGTGTTGGTAAGATTATCCGGATAGCTGAGGGTTAAAGTTATCTCGATATCTGGACATATAAAAAGCAATTACCAACTCGGCTGGCCATACACAATGTCAAAACGCAAATCCTACTGACCGACACGTTGAGCCTGACCGGTCGGAGGATTACGAAAGTACGCGTCGGGACTTCCTCTGACTAAGTGACAAACAGGACGTTTATCAATATTTGCCATCAGAGATTCGTACAATCCCGGGAATTAGAAGTTTCTGCGGGTCACTGTGAGACTTACTAATGCCAACTACTAGTCTCGATCAATAACTTGGACACTGCTCCATTAATGTCGATTTCTTTTACACAACTTTTACCACTTGATAAATTTATTGTGAGTCTATGGGTTTCAGAAAAAGATTTACTAGAAAAACTTTGAGGATGTTATAAAAAATACCTTCGTTATATTTTATCATTTATCAGTTTCTAACTGCGAATTGTAGCCAAAGAAACTTAATTATTTGTTTAAAGTTGTAATAAAAAAATTATTTACAAAAACTTAAATTATCATATTCTATAATTTTTTATAAATATTATTTAACATTTTTTTACATTGTAATTTTAATGTTAGATATTAAAAATATATATAAAAAAATTGTTGTTAAAAACTATTTCGTAACTATGTATTTGTGATCACTTTGGTTGAAGTTCTAGGTACTATTGCTTTTATAATAAACAGAATGGTTCGATTTTTACCGGCGAAAATTCAAGAATACAAGTGAAAATAATATTAAACACTTTTTTACCAAAGAAAAAAGACGCAAAATTTGACATTTGTTTGTATTGTTGACAATAAAAGTGTAACGTTTATGTTGTCAATTTAAAGTTATGGGACCCCTTTATAATAAATTTATTTAAATATATGGTTGTTAATTAAAATATAAGAATTAATATTAATAAATCAATAAAGACTGGCATTTTATTGTTTTATTTTATTAGGTACATGAATAATAAATAATGCAAGAAAAAGAAAAGTTGTGAATTTATGACGTTGTGAGAATGCATTGATTGTGGTGAAACTTTAATATCAAGAAAAACATTTTGTAATTTTCTGTTCAAACAGAAAAGACAGTTTTGTTATTTGCATTTTACGTACTCCTTTTTACCTTCTGTTGTTTGATAGAATAAGTTCTTGGCTCTCATATTTGTATTGTAATCTTGCAAAGAGAGAAAAGTCGCTCGATATGCTCCATGCACGTCCATAATTGCGTAGATCTGAAAGACGTTGAATAAAATATGAAATATATTTGAACGCGTTCCTTTTCTTTCTTCTGTAAATGCTGCTTACGTATGGAGCATAACTAGAAGGTTTTTGACATTTTTAACATACAGCAAAGGAAGATGTTTTATATTATAAAAAAGAAGTTAATCTGGTAAAAAAAGTTTTGATTTATGTTCACTGAATGTTAAAAAATACTTAGGTAAGCTTATTTAAGCTATGATTTTTGTCACATTTTTGTTACTGCTATTTGTAATAGAACCAATTTACAAAAGTTTTTTTTTTTGTTATATAAGATATTTCAAGCTAAAGCTCTTGAAATCCAAAATTAACCTAATATTAATAATGAAGTTTAAAATCATGCAAATTTATTCTTGTTTTCTCAACTTTAACATTAGACCGCCCATATATCATTATAAAATTATCACTGTGATCACTGTGTACAGATATAATCAGACGTTCAATAGAAACATATTTTGATAATAGTCGTAAATAGAACAAAAAATTGTTGCATACACCCCAAACAACTTGTGCCTAATTTTAAAAAAAGCCATCATTATTTTCGTTAAATGCTGTCTGATTTGCCTTCCAGAAAAGAGTAAGAACTAGTTGTGACGTCTCATATGTCTCGAAAGATCAAGAATAATTGAGTAAAAAAGTAAAAAAAAGTAAAATATTTATCTTAATAAAAACACATTGTTCTAGTTAGGAAACTATTTTATCAACGTAACATTGATGCTACAATTTTGACATTTTGTAATCTATCATCAATGAAAACAAACTAATCAAAAGGAAGCAGAGATTACAAAAAAAGTGCCAACTTTATCAAAAATTTTCTGTTGCTAACTGAAACAGTAAAGTATGTTTTTTTTTAATGGAAGTTACCAAGTCAAAATTTTGGTGAAAAAATTGGTAGCAGCTTGTCTCCATAGCCACAAATTTTGTTTGTTCTTGATTTCTGTCCCTAGAAATTTTGTTAAAAAATTATGGTCAGTTGAGATGTTGTCAAAATTTTGACTTTTATGAATTTTGTATGCCTGTTTGCTCTTTGAAAGCGCTATAATTGAATACCTGAAGACAGGCATCATTACCTAAGGTCTAAAGACAGAATTCAGTGCTAATAATTTTGACAGAAACACACCGCAAGTAAGTACAATGTTGTGGACAAAAATGAGATTCTTGCTGGAAAAACTTTGAAGAAAAAGGATGTATACACAGAAAAAAGTTATTTAGCAAAAGATACAAGTAGGTATTATAATGATAGGCAATAAATTTTGTGTAATTGATTGAAATGAGCTCAAAGTTGATGCATTTTATAAACTCTTCTTCAGCTTTAGTTTCAAAATTATTACTTTTTCAACTCATTCCTCAAAAAAACGATGCACAAGACACTAATTTAATTGCGTTCTTTCCGAGGTTCTTTCTCATTCATGTTGATTTTGTATTCTTGTCAATTTTTTGCTAAAAATTAAAAATGTTTAGCAAACCTGCATTACAAATTGCGTCTACATTTTAACGGGCCCTTTTTCTAACTTCCTGCTTGCGAATTATTCGTTTCCAAATTTCGAAAAACTGTTAGTCTACCGAATTTGTTTCTTTTTTGGTGTTTCGTCTCTAAATTTTCTTAGACGATTTTTTGTGTTGACGTTTAATGACATTGTTTTCAAATTAATTCAAAAAACCGGAAGTGCCAACTTCCTTTATTAAAATTACCATGAATGAATTTACTAGTGATGCCAATGTTAAGACTGTTTGGCATTTCCATTAAAAAAAAACAGACTTTAGAATACTTTTCTATCATCCGGTCTAGCTAAAAAAACAACTTTAAATGATTTTATTAAACAGATTAAGTTGAGAAAACAAAAATGTTAAAAAAATCTTAAGTTACGAAGCAAAAATGATTTCAAATAGATATTTAAAAAATTCCTCAATATGTTATTGAATGTTACGTCCCACTTTGACTAAAAATGTAAATGAAGGCATGGTATGTTGTTTCAACTTATATCAGATGTTGTTTATACCGCACTATTTAAAAAAATTGAATTTATGAATTGTGATTTATAAAATTATTGTGTAAATAAAAGTTGTTGTGTTAGAGTGTTTTGACCAATTGATTTGGTTTTGTATAATGTTTTGGTTTAATTTAATCGGATTAATAACATACACCCTTGTTGCAGTGGCTTATTCAATTGAAATAACTTTTTGTGTTTGTGAGGCTAATGGAATCCGCCATTGTAAGCATCAAAAGACGCCATTATCTAGGTGAATACACCACAGCAATAATTAACGAACTGCATTGTGTTCTAATTAGTGGCTAGGTACAGTTACCTGYAAACAATTGTCGATGGCCGTGCGAAATAACAACCAGCAAGTTRGAAATCACATTCGGGGGGCGCATTCCGACCATTCGCACTGCAAATACAAAGTATACGTCCGCTCTTAATTGCGGATTGTTCCCCGAAATGTGTCCTGGATAATATACGGGCGAGCGGTGTGTTATGGCGTCGCTGTAATTTTCAGACGGTATTTCGGAATTCACGACCGGACTCTGAATATAATATGTTCTTTTGTGTCTGTGTCGCGATTTCTCGGATCATTAAATTGCCACCCTATGTGGTCCGGCAGCTTTTAGTGAACCTGCTAATAACGCTTAGAAATCGATTTCTCCAACCTAACTTGCTGTAAGATTGGAACAGCACACGCCAAAGGGGTCACTATAATTTAATTTAACTTTTCTGATAAACGTGCCGGCGATAAAGCCATTTACCCAAGATCATTGCCGGCTATTGATTAAGACTATCTACCCGACAGCGTTAAAATTTTCAAATAAAATTTTACACTGTGCATCAATATTGCCTCACTACGAATAAAAGAGAATTCGACTTTTATTACTGTTCTGGGAATGCTATGTGAACATATTTTTTATCAAAGCAGATCAGTTCACTTCAAAACTAGTGAAAATTAAAATTAAATTTTAAAATACAATATGTAAATTAATTTCTTATGATGAAGTACTCTTTTTTTTAAATTTGGTAATGAATTAAAATTTGGTGTATGACAGTTATCGATAAAAAGAAATTAAATGCAATATTGATTTATGAGCATTTAATCATCAACTTTTCGGAATATTCGTCAGTTGGTAGCACATTTAAATAATTTCCAAATTGCAATAAAATATAAATGCATACGTTTAAAATTTTGTTCTTTTAGTTTTTTTCTAAAATAATATTAGTAAATTATACATGCCTATATTGTTAGAATGTTGTTTTATAGTTTTTGTCATAAAAAAATTAAAAATTTTGAGTATATAAAAAATAGAAAAGTAGTAAGTCATTCTTGCTAATTTATTATAAATGTTGGAAGTGAAATTTTAGTTTTATCGATGCAACTGGCGCTTCAGTAAATTTACGTAAATTTTAAATATGGATGTGGTTGGATTAGGGTTCAGTAATGACATAATCCTTACCGTTAAGCTCCTTAATACCCTCGAATTAAAGCCGATGAAGACACGGCATAAAACATCGCAGATCCTAGCAGTTCTGGATTAGCGTCGTTCGTCCTACGTTCTCCCTTCGACGTCTGCTCTCGAAAAGCGCTTTTCTCACCGAAACGAAAAACACAATTTTACCCAAATACCTTCAAAAGTTTATAAATCACAAATTTCTATAAATATTTTCATTATTTAGGCAGAAAATACATAATTCAACTAGTTTCAAGACTAGATATAAACTTTTGTAAACTTTCTAAAATAAAAAAAAACTTTTGCTTTTATCTACTAATTTCAGTAGATAAAGTAGTCTTTTATCGTCTAGTGAAATAAAGTAAATTGGTATATTACGAATTTTACCGGTAAATTGTATCCCAGCTGCAGCAGCTGCTTTAAAAAACTGTTCATTTATACAGGGTGTTTACGGTCTTGGGGTTGAAATTTAAATGAGATGATGTTAACGGTAGAAGAAAACTAATACGCTATCTAAAACAAAAATTCATGTTATATGCGTTATAATTCATTTTATACTATTTGCTTGAGAACTGCTGCTTCGGCTGCAACAATGACCATTAGTATCATTACCTTGTGTTCCACCGTAAATCATAATCACGACAACCAATTTATTATTTTAATATTTGTCATACATATTCATAAATTTGGAAAAAAATTATGAAAAACGAATCAAACCTGTTGGAAATCATTTTGCTGGAAGAGATTAAACAGAAGATCTTCGAATTTTGATAAAAACTAAAGCAAAAGCAGATCAAATGATGGCAGTGTCAAAACTATGAAGTGACTTTTCTCTTTAATTGTCATGGATACGATTTTTTTATCTGTTACAACACTATAATATTATCTGGACAAGGAAATAATTCCAGTGACCCTCAAACCGTGTACCAATATTTTGGGGGTTAATAGCATTCTTAATAATAACAATTGTGTGAGTTTTTTTCTCGGTTACAGTATTTCTGTACTCTTCTATTACTAGGTCAACTCCAAGACTGTAAACACCCTGTAGAGCACCCGTAAAAAATATGACTGAAATCCCCTACTAACCCACATTGACATAGAGGAGTTTCAGATATATTCAAAACCAAATAACAAATCAATTTTATTTTGCGTATGTTTTTGTTTAGTGGCTTTACCACGACGTGTGCAATATTTGCCCACCATAGATGGCTACTAGATTTTATAGGAAAACGAATTATAATACTAACTTAACATCTATTGCGTTTTTGAAAAAATAGTATACATAAAAATGTTACACTTGACAAGTTTTGCACGCGGTTAAAATTATTATTGTATTTATTTAACATGTTGTATACTGCTAGTTGAAGAATGAAGAACTTACAGTTATGATTAGATTTTGTCCTACTGGCTAACCAAAAAATTAATCATAAAACAGCTTTATGATACATTATTGCATAATTAAATAAAGCACAGGGAGCATGAAAAAATGTTAAAAAAATCTTTAAGAAAATCATTTTTAAAGCATTGTTTAAACGTGCTCTGAGATATTTCATTATATTAGTAAGATGACGAATAACGAGTATACCTTACGTTATATACAGTATGTCCCCGGATTGAGTTCACAAGAGAAAAATAAATGTTATCTTTGATTTTACGCCAAAATTGCAAAGAAAAAACATTTTTTGCTTCACCTGAAACGAGCATTTTTTTGCTTTATTCTGATTCATTAAAAAAAATATTTTTTTTTCTTGATTTTGGACTTTCTCTGCGTTTTAAATACCATTACATTGACGGTTTTATTTTTTTGACAACGATGTCACTTTGACAAATAAGTTTACGCAAATTAAATAAAAAAATATTTGTGAAAAGGATAATTTTAATACCTAAATGGCAACTCAAACAAAAAGCTTTAAGATGAAAAACAAAGTCATTTTTTAATAAGAACAATCATTATTCAATTAATTGAATAATTGTCAAAGTGACAACGTTGTCAAACAAATAAAACCGCCAATGTGATGAGACTTAGAAAGCATTTAGAAAAAGTTAGAAGTCCAAAATCAAGAGAAAAATGAACTTTTCTTTCCACTGAGTCAGAATAATAAAGTTTTAATTACAGATTTGCTCGTTTTAGGTTAAGCAAAAAATGTTCTTCCTTTAATGTTGTGGCATGAAATCAAAGATAATTTTTTTTCTCTTGTAAACTCAATCCGGGGACATCCTGTATATTAAAATTTTATGATGTACATACAGGATTATTCACGAGAGGGTTATTTTTGATAATTTTTTTGCCGCAAGCTGCAATATCAATATCACAAAATGCTAAATTAAAAATGTTATTTTTTTTAATTAGAAATCAAAGTAAGTTGAATAGATTTGCCAGAAATGTCAGATTGACAGATAACCTATATTTAATCAACAAATCAATTAACAAGTTAAGTCAATTTAAAAGGTGTTTGAAGTGTCTACCATCGGCTTCTAAACATGCGCCTAGTCGGTAACGATAACAAAACATGTCGCATCGTTCGAGAGATGATTTTTTTTTGGTTTAATGTCAAAGAGACAAGACTAATAACAGATCGTGGATTCAGTTATAATTATTTTGAAATTTGAAATCAAGAAATTGTTACAATATGTATATGTATGTTGCGGCAAAAACAAAAAAAAAATCAGAAATAACCCTCTCGTGACAAGCCCTGTATATTAAAAATTCGATAAGAATCAGCATCCTTTGGTACTTTGGTTGGTTTTAAAATGATTTAAACGTCATTTTGATGCTCTAATGTGTTTTGGGCGTTGGAAGCGGCCTCGAATCGATTTTTATCTTGACGCTCTTGGTTTATTTATTGACACAATGTATTTTAAACACATAAATTTTAAGCAATATAAAATCATAACGCGGTTGCATCGTATTTTCCGTAGCTGCTTTATTTTCCTCTTTCGCCGTATGTATTTTAGAGGAGCGTCGGAACCAACATAAACGTCAGACAATGGTGGTTGTAGGAGACCGCCGTTATGTACGATTATCAGGAATGTTTACGTTAAGCGCTTGTTGCTTTACCAGACACATGCAAGCAGGTATAAAATATTTACCCCTTAAAATTCAATATCTCTCTAAAATTTTCGTGTCATGGTTCTATTAGGGTTGTTTAAGTTTGTCACAAAGGCGACCAATTAATCGTCGTCCTTTATTTCGAGAGAAAGTGACCGGGAAGCGTGACACCGGATGACTAATTGAAATGAATTAATTAAAATGCAATAATTGTCCATTGAGACCTAATCAGTTGATAACGGGCAGTGATTTCGTGCGGACTTGGACACACGCCACCCTTTCAATCAATAGGGAAAGCTGTACAGATATTATGCAAATGTTGGCTTCGATTTATGCGATACCGAGCAAACATGCGACTGCTGTGCATGCCGACAATATTAAATTTATTTTACAATAAAATTATTATAGGTGAACATTCGACAAGTAACGCGACTAATTTAGAACGGTGTACATACATGTTGTCGACCTAAATCCTGTTTGCCTTCCGTCGAAGCGCATTATTATCCTCATCTAACTGCATAATGCATATGAAATCCTACATTTCATTAGCAGATCTATGATAATATATTTGTTTGCTGAAACAATTAGACACAACTTTTTGCCAACTAATTATATGGTTGTTGTTGAATCTACTGTCGTTGGCGTGCTATGAAAACAGTAGAAACGACGAGACGTTAAAAGACTTTTTTTTACCAGTTAGTTAATGTTGATAATTTTTAAATTAGTATTAAAGTTAGAAAAATACCAAACTACGATACTTAAAATTAAAAACAAAAATATAAATTTAATACTTTTATTTTAAAATTGTTAAAGGTGAAAAATCTTTTCGCCAATTAAAGGCAAGGTCTTACTGACAAGAACAATTTTTTTGTCCATTTCAGTTAAAATTAGATAATAAAAGTAAGGCAACAAATACTACGACAATTAAAAAAAGTAAGATTTAAAATACAGGGTGTTTTTTATAAGTGTAGCTAAAAAACCGGGTTATTTGAGTCTACTGAGATACAATTGCACGCTTTTTTATTTAAATTCAAATACATAAAATTTTCCCTTTCTTCTTGTTACTGGTATTAAAAAAAACCTAAAACAGCTAAAAATATATCTGTTGATATTTTTAACTTTATTATTTAAGATCTAAAAATTAAATTGTTTTGAACAGACCCATATTGTAACAATTAATTAAAAATATGTAAGTAAATGTAAGTTAAACCCTACACTACCAATTATTGTTTAATTTAATAATTTAATCGAAAAATTGCTTTTCGGGGATGTCGGTATTTATAACGAAATAAATCAACTTGTCATTTATGTATAAGGATCATAGAGAAACTTCTGTGTTTTATTTTATGTCTAGATTCACGATTTTGTGTTTTATTCCTGGATTAAGTTTACATTTTGTAAGCTTTAATAAGCTTTAAAGTACATTGTATTCTTTTATATTAAAGAAGAAACTCAGATGGCGGTTTCCTTGTAATCTTGACATTTATAGCTTTAGGTATTTTGTTCTTAAATTACTTTTCAAAAATTTAAAAATTTTAAAAATACTGAAATATTTCTTTTAAAAAATTATTATTAAACGACATTCAAATTAACGTGTTAAACTTACCTAAAATTTTATCTTTGCTTGTAGAACAAAACAAGATCTCTAGAGTTTTTATATTAAATTAGAGGTTGCATAATTTAAATTTTTTTGATTACAAGAACTTTAATAATCTCTACTCGTATAAAGACAATAATTTTCATTTAGGGTTATTTTAGCCTTGATATAAAAATATTTCTCTGCAGAGACTAGAGTAAGAAGAAAACTTAGTGGTTTTTCTTGCTTTTATTACAATTTGCTTTACATTTACATTGTACAGCATTAGTGGATATCTATAATATGCATCTACGATCTTCGTTGTTGCCCTCTCAAACCTTACGCCATTAAGGTCGACGGAATTTCATTCATTAAAGGTCGTGTTTGCACTTGCGGTTACATTCTGCAAAGATTTGCGGTCTGTGTTCACGCTTTCAATTATGAGTTTGATTCAATTTGTCACAAAAATGTTATGTCGTTTTATTAAACTAAATTCTTTTGTTAAAAAATCCTAGATTACTAAAAATGTCACATCAACAACTATTTATGTTTGTTTAGAAGTCATTACTATTCAACGATTCTAATTTAGATTATTTTTAATTCATGGTTTTACCTTCGCGTTTGAGTGCAAAACCATAACAAGGCTTTCCATGCCGCCAAAAATCTAAACAATATTTTTTTCACATAGGCACGATCGGAAAATTTATTATTGATAAAGTTTTGATGGGGTGATTTTATCTGAATATTTTATGTATAATATTGCATGATTTTAGAACATTCACTGTACATTCAGTACAATATAAAGTTTTATTACAAGCCCATCAAGATATGGTCGCACTGTTGCCATATTTTTGCACTCTCACGTAACCATATTGTTATAACAAAAATATACATTAAAAAAAAACAAGTATCGTGCGACGACTGAGCTACAAGTTATTTCTATATGCACGTACTTTTAAAAGTCGTTTACAAAATAACAGAATCAAGTCTACTTTTAGCTGTTACTAATGACTTTTTCGATTATCTTTTATTCGATTTCAGTTTAAAGATTCATAATGCGGTTATCACAAAACCATCATCGATGAAAGAGCTTTCAGTATCTCTGAATCTTGTATAAAGTTAATGGAATAAATTTATTTTCTTTTATTCAGCGTGGCACTATATGTTTAAGCTTCAATAAAAATGTCATTAAAAGCTTGATCCATCCTTGTTTATAATGATCACTGGGAATTTTTCTCAAATGGTAGGATAAGATAAAATTAATTTCAGTTAGGTTTACAGTAAAACTAAACCTAAATAAGTAAAATATGTACATACATAGAAAACCTTATTTGGTTTTTATTGACAGGTGAAATTACCAGGGGTATTATTTCCTCACATATTATCCCAACAATCAAATAGATATTTGGTGTCTTTATGTGTTTAACTGACTGCAATATAATTTCCTGTCATCAAGTCAATGAGAGAAGTCATTACGGTTATTATCAATAAATGCAAACACAGTAGGTAAATATATTGGTAAATATATTATTTTTTATGAGCAACATGATTTTATTAATTTTTCTAAAATTCGTATGTGTGGTGTGATCCTTGTCTTGACGCGGGTATTGAAAACAGGAATTGAAAATCCAATTGATACCGTTGAAATAACAACCCCATTTAAATTCGTATTCTTATAGGACAGGGGAGGTCACCCCGTCATATATGTACAATACCTTTCGATATGAAATAGAATCGATGTGGCCATTAGAATATAGGAAAGCAACACTGAAACCCTACACCTGAAATTGAAAAGGGATGCTTTCTGCACATCCAGTGTTTGCTTCGAAATGACAAAAACACTTGCTGAAGTCAAATCTATATTGTACAAAATAAACTTCATTGCTGTCAAGTGCAGGACTGTTCGGTGGTCACGTGTGGAGTTTCCCAAATAAGCAACGATAAAAAACTATATCAAATTGCGGTTAGCATGAGTTATGAAGGAATTTGGGCAACAGGTTCATACGCACCACTACTTTTCTCAATCAATTTACTAAATATCACGCAGGAAAATGCCTCGTACACTATTCTTCCATTATGAAAAAGAGTAATTTATTGCGTTCGCTTAAATAAAGATCGTTCTAATTACTCTTCGCCGAAAATGATCAATTTTATCTCGACGACGAGTAATTTGTTGCAAATTGTAATGATAAATCTTGGCACAGATAATTTCAAAAATGAAACCTGAAAGTAGTTATTAATTCATAAAGACATGATTTATTAAGCCTTAAACGAGGCATTTGAATTTGTGATATAGCGTCTTCTAGGTCGTGGGTTAGCACAATGGTATTAATATCAGCTGGCAGACACACTCATCAATTATAGTTTATTGAATATATTATATCTGTGTAGCGGCAGTACTATTTAGGAATCAATCATACTTATCATTGTTACTCTACTCTGAGGTTTATATACATTTCCAAATTTTAATTACAGTCATTATTACTATAAATATTCGAAACTCCTGAGTGACCATCAAACATAATTAGCTTTGTTGTAATTTGATTTGTGTGTCAAAATACAAAAACAATTATAATTCCGTAACGAACGCAATATCAATTTATGTGGTAGGTATAATTTTTGAATCAACTGAGTAATCTGTTTGTGCTCTTGAAATAAAACAAGATAATAGTAAAAAATCATACTCATTCGCATGGTTATGTTTTAATTTATACTTACAAAAAACTATTAGAGTGAAATCTAAAAGTTATCTTCTTAATACCTTACCCTGATAACCATAAATAATAACGGTCTTGAAGATGGGGGTGTTGAACCAGTTTTAAATCTATAAAACACTGCCATTTTTTATTATACCTTATAAGTATTTTAGCTGTGAGAATATTATAAAAAGTGGCATTAACAGAAGATTTCCTTGTATTAAAAAAAGTAGATTTTGTTTATCTAAACATCAAATCAAATATCTATTTGATCATCAAAGTGAATGCACAATTTGCTGATGAGTTTAAAATATGTTGAATTAATTTATAAATTCAGTAACATTAGTGTTTAGAACAAAAATTAAATTTCTTTGCAATAAAATTGAAACTAGGTAGAAGTATTTATTTGGTTAAAAGAGTTTACGATTTATTTGCCTCTGCAGATACTCATATTCAAAAAGTAAAAACTAACAAAAAACACTATTGTTACTAAATAAATTTATAGGTTTAGGCAATTTTTTGCTACTTCATATAAAGATGAACATATACAGAATGGTCCAGAAATAAGAAACAAAAACTTAACCCTAACTACGTTAAAATGTATTGATGTGTACCTGTTTGATAATAGTCACAATAAAAGTAGTGGAAGTCTTCAAGTCTTTGTGATTAGACTTTAAATCAAAAAAGTAAATGTTTTACAATTACAGAATGTGAACTTAAAATGTAATGAAAAAGTTAGCAATCGATAAATGCAGACCAAACAGTATGTTGTGTCTCTTTAAAGAGTTACGTTGTTTAATTATCAACTAATTTATTTTTGGAACAGTTTTTTTAATAGTTAATTTATACAATGTTTTTCTTTTGGTTTTCCTTTTTCGTCAAATGTATTTCACTATTACTTAAAACTATTTTATTTGATATATCAATGTCAAAGGGACGTAGGTGGGAAATAGTTTTGAGCAATAGTGAAATACATTTGACAAAACAGGAAAACCAAAAGAAAAACACTGTAATAATCGGAGGTTACAAAATATAATACATTGTTTTAATAACATTTGTGGCTGAATGCTGGCTTATGTAAACAGAAAATTAAAACACAATAAACATAATGCATTGCACTGTATAAAGAATTAATAATAATATTTTTAATAATTCTTATTTTTGGTCAGAGAAACAACCAGAAACGTGACAAACATTTCCATAAAATATGGAAAAATACGTGTCGTATTTTGCTCCGTTTTAAATTGGACGTAGCGACCTGATATAATAATAAAAGTTGATATAAAAGCATTTCTCATTTATTTTCACCTGATACTTTGTACATATGTAGCTTTCTATAATAATGTAAAGACTCCGAAACAGGGACTTGTAAATAAGTAGAAACGGAAAACCTGTGTTGTTAGTCGGTGCTTTGGGATTCAGTTCCAATATTGCACACCATTGCAATTCACATCTCATCTGCAATATCATGAATTCTTCATGCCACCAAATAGAAGCTGTATCACTTTATTTTGAATTGTATGATTCAATACAATTGTGAACACATTGGCAGAGTCCGCTCTTTTGCTCTTATTGAATCATCTAGACGAACTTGCGACAAATAAAATTTTAAATTTGATTTCATTTACTATGGAAAGAACGTTCTTAACTTGTGATGGCAGTATTGCCATTGTTGCCGCATACTAAGCCTGATAGAAACTATCACCACAAACTGTGGTAAAAGTATTAAAAAAAACAACCACTTTATTAAACATTAAGAACTAAAATTGTTTGAAACGCTGATCTTTCTCTTCTCGCGTATGTAGTCAATGTTAAAAATTTAAAACGAAAACAATTAAACTGTTGTAGTTTTAAAGTAAATTCGTTACAACTTTTTCGAATTTGCATGCCCATCCGAAATTTAATCAATTGGATATTGTCATTTTAATTAGTCCGAATGTATTCATAGTTGTATACCCTGGGGGTTCGAAAATTGTATGCGGATATTTGTTTCAACTTTTCCTTTATTTTAATCAACRAGCACAGTTTCCTACGTTTTTTATTGAATTTATGAATCCAATTTAATCAACGTTTGGGGTGAGTTTATAAAATTCTCTCCAGGATTGTTTGTTTAACATTTTTTTTATTACACCATTGTCAATTCTCATTTAACTGGCCACCAACTTCGTAAATATGCTCATTGGATTCATAAAAATATATGAATATTCCGGCTGTAACTTCTTAAGTTAACTTGAATATAAAACTTTTAAATAGGTACTTACTTCCATAAATTACGCGATCCATGCCAGACCATTCCTTGATTTCCCAGTAGGCATTTATAAATTCTTAGTTTGACAAGTTAGTAACAAAATTATGAAGAAAATCTAACAAGAATGAATGTTTAGCGTTGTCAGAAAATCAGAATAAATGACATTAAATACTGCCAAGAACGAACGGTCCTCTAAGGAATTTATTTAAATAAAACAGCATTAATCTTTTGCTTATTATTAACTGCTACTTGATTCGGGGTTTATAGGCGGGATTTTTGCGTAATTCCGATTTATCGCAGGATCCTTTTAGGGGTCTCGAAACTAGGCCACGGTCAGTAAACCTTTTATATGCAGAGATAATATTTAACACATTACTTTGCCTTAGAGCTTTGCATATTTTATCAGGATCTTGATTATCCTTTAGAAAAATTTTCAACAAGTTGTGTTTTATGTAAATTCTAAATTGACGTATAAAATTTTAATTTCAAAAGTATTCTTTACACAACCAGTTAGATAAATAATTTAAATTTAAAATCGATTATTTGTTCTTAGATGTTTTTCTTTGAGTGACTACTGAATGGTTTGTTCTGCTACTTTAAAACTTTAGTAAATCAATAAAAAAAAACAACTCGATTAAAAAAAAACAATTCAAACTGATTATAAACAAACAAAACCTTTAAAATATGTACCTCACATTCATCTTAAAAACCTAATAAACACAAACCAATTTAAACCCGACACACCATACTTATATTTTAAATACAACACGTTTTAAGCACAATTTGGTGATATAATTAAAAAAAAATAAAAAATGTAAACTAAATAAAGAGTTTGAAATTTAGATCAGTTAGCACTTACTACTCGTACGTCTTTCTAATTAAGTAATTACGTATGCACATATACGGCATTTCATAAAAAAATCACGTTTTCTTGGTGTTACAACTTTATTGAGACATTATAGTTGTTGAAATTTATTTCTTTGAACCTGAATTTGAAGAAAGCACTTATCCTATTTACGTATATAGGGTATTTCACCTAAAACTTCTTTTCGTTCTGGCTGGATCTCTTATATTTAATAATTGTGATAAATTAGATTATCATTGCAAGTTGCAAAAAGTTAATTGTTTAGCATCTTATAATTTAATATTGTGGCCCCTAACAACATGTAGTCGTAATGTGGTTTATGTCACCACAGAAAACTTTAGGTGGGACCCCTGTATATTCACGATTTACTGGAAAGTTGGCAGAAAATGAATAATTTGGTTAATCGTACAGATAATAAAAATCTAAGTTGAACAATAGTTTACTTGAGATAATCAGGTCTTTTGCCAAGCTGGCCTGAAGAATCAAAGCCCTAGTTGGTAAGATAAATGAAAAGATTGAACAACAAACAGGAACCCAAGATGAGGCCTGCGTTAAATTAAATTCTTCATAATTGTTATTCATAACGCTTGAAATATTCTCTCATTTATTTAAGTTAATGAGAAAATCTAAGAGTGGTCCAGGCATCAAAAGCTATGAGACATTCAGAGACACATCATGTAATTGGTTGCTTGACAGATTGCATTGTTTAGGCTAAAATGATAAAACTTGGTTGGGGTTGGGACAAAGAACAATAAAGCTGCCTGGAAGCGCATTTTAATTCTGATAAATGTAAAATAAAGAAGGTGCATCCGCAGTAATAATATTCAACAAGCAGCGAATTATAGCCTCATTTATGTTAATTTAAGGTTGCCGAACATAAAACGAATCGACGATAAAAGCTCTTTGTGGTTAGATACCCGGCGTATCGTATTGAATTTAAAAATTGGAAGTATGAAACGGAAAAATAAAATTGTTTTGTTTGTAGCTGTTTGGGGGTGGGGTTGACCCCAGGTATCGGTAGCGTTAAAAGCATTGTGATCCAAATGGTACCTTCAGGGAACAAGACCAACTCAATAGATTTTTGCCCACCCTTGTTATTGTGGCCACACGTCGATCCGGCTTAGGTGTATGGAAATCAGAGTGATCCAATTTCCTTTAACAAAAATATCAAGTCTATCGTCCATAAATGGATGAAAGAGCTAGCGGCTATTTGCTTGCTTACCCCAAACAATCCCGTATTGATCATAAGGGCATATTCAGCGATACAAGCGAATCACTTATTTAAAGGACACATACTTTTCTGGTTAAGACGATAAGAACCTGCTGATAAAAGTGCTTTTTATAAACTTCTGGTCTACAAATCAGGGGATTTACTGGGGTAGAATATTCAATTTTACTATTTCTTATTATTTTAGAATTGTAAAACTAAACTGGTTGATATCGTCCCATCAATCAAAATAATGTAAAATTGTTATTTGACTTTTGTTTCTCATCGAAAATAACTTGGATTATTATTGAGTATAATATCAATACATTAATTATAATCATAATACATATACATGCCTCATTTATCATTAATTTAATTGTTTTAATGATGAACTGTAAATTTTATATCATGTTTAAAACAACGCCATTGAATTGTATATTTTATTAGTCAAGGAAGATTTAGTTTTTTTAAAAGGAAGTTGAAAACGATAAAGCAGATGCGGTACTATAGAGGATGAGTCAAAAAAGAGCTTTAAAAAATAGAATGTTTATTGTTGAAAGTACAAAAACACATTTTTGACTTGTGTTGTCAACATTTACTAAAATCACTTTTAAGTGTAAGGATTATTGTCTGTCCACTGTTACCCCAGGGTTTTTCAAATAGCCAAAAGTTACTTTTTCCCAATCCTTGAAATTTTAATAATTATGGATTCGTTAGATTTTACACATAAAAATATTTTTTTGTATACGCTCCCGAATACAGGTGTTTTAGGGACTCACTTGAATCCCTAAAATGAGTCTTTTCCGGACTCAATAAAATAGTACGCAAAACTGTTATTTTAGGTACTCAGTCCCCAAAAACAGTTTTTGCGGACTAAAAAATGGTTACTGTGGTAACAATTTTTTTTTTAATTAGTAAGAGGTGTGAATTCGTGTTTTGGGAGCTTTAACAAAAAAATCTTGTATGCACCACGCACGCAAAAGGTTTTAGGTGACTCCTCTCATTAAAGACTCGGCTCCCACATCGCCTCGTCATTAATTACGATTCGTCCCCTAAAAGCCTATTTTGCGTACTTGATACATAAATATCTATTTTGTGTACGCTCTCGAAAGTAGCTGTTTTAGGGACTCATTTGAGTCCCTAAAATTAGTTTTCGGACTCAATCAAATAGTAGGTACGTAAAAAGGTTATTTTAGAGACTAAGTTTCCAAAAACAGTTTTTCCGGATGATCTGGTTATTATGGGGGCATTTTTTTTAATTAATTGGAGATGTGAATTCGTTTTTTGGGAACTTTAACAAAAAATGTTGTAACACGTACCTAAAACATTTTTGCCTTAACTCTGTTTTGCCTCGTCCGGAAACAACAACGATTCGTCTGAATTTTAAGTATTTGTAACAAAAATAACTATTGTATCTATCGGTCTTTATAATCTAAAAATGTAATTTTCTTTTTTCTTAATGACACGATCAAAAAAATTAAATGTGTCATTTTTTTTTTATTATAAACATATTTATTTTAAGAATTAGTTTAATTGTGACTAGTTTTATTGATTATAAAATTTATTGATTTAAGGACGGTATGTCAAGATATCAATAATAGAAAAAATGTTATGAATATACCTCTGAATCAGCTTGTGTGTAATCGTATTATTTCAAATTTGTTGAAATAACAAAGGTTTTTCTAAAGAAATACACAAAACCAAATAAATCTCTCAAAAACAATTTTATGCAAAAGAACCTTCAAACATGCATTTATGTGACTTGTTGGAAAGAATTTTTTTATTATTTTAAAATAAAAATATAACAAATAGAAATGTGTAAAGCGTGGTTTTCTTAGGATTTCAGTTTTTAATTAATGTAGTAGTATTTCGTAAAACCAACATTTAGAATTATTACATTGTTTTACCTTTCCATTTGCGAGTGTTTTTTTTATAAAAAAATAACTTTTTTCTAACACATTTTATGGAAAATCTCTCAGAAGTAATAATTAATAACTAAAAAACCGTCAGGTAATGTGTCAATCAATGTTTTTACAAAAGCAGACAAATCATAGAAAATTACTTCTTTCCGTATATACGTATTACAGTGTTTTTAAACTTAACAACGTAATTGTTTTAACTAACTAAAAAAAGAAAAAAATCTGTAGCAGCTGAAATTTTAATTCGGGTGGTATTGACGTTCGCAGCTAATATTCATTAACTGTGGTGACACGTTCGCATATTATATAAACAGAGAGAGCGTGGATGATAATATATTGCAAGTTATCTTATCCCTTGCTGGTGCAGACATTAGCTGAACGCACGTGACGCGACTGCCGATGTCACTCCCCCAGTCTCGATAAATAACTACATAATGGAAAAATAATATCTCGCTTGATCTTTGTAGTAAATTATGCATTATTTATTGGTTATATATAATGGTAATTTTCATGTTTAAGGGAACAAATTCGATAAGTCTTATCACTGTTTCGCAGAACAAGTTAAGAAATAGCTTCACATTTATTTTACTCTTGACGTTGCTGACTCGACGAACTTTGAGATGAAATTATTAAGCATTTTTTCACCTCTTTATTTGAGTTTTTCGTTCTCACCTCATTGTTTGTAAATAATACGCCCTGATGGCGTTCGGATGTAAACTTAACTTTGGTGATCTTTCACAATTATTTTTTCTTTTCATTTGATTTAATTGATTAATTTTTCATGAAAAGAAAATACGCTCGAAATTTAAACTAAATTAAAATTAATAACTCACGTTCCAGCTACAGTGGTTTAAAATATCGTGAAATTTTCTTAATGAGTTTCTCCCTAGGTTTTGCTCCCTTAACTGATTTCGTACATTTGTCTGACGGAAAACCCAGCCAGGCCACACTCTCTCTGTCTCTGTGAAACCACTATTTCCGTAATTGGGTTATCAGTCCTTGCACGTAATTGATTTATTTCCTCTCTCGACGGCAATTAAAGAGTTATACAGAAGCTTCGGTCCACACCATTCTCTCACCTCGACCTAATGACATCTTTCCCAAAAACATTTTCCTTTCTCCAAGAACCACTTCCATTCAAAACTAAAAACAATACTAACAAGCTAAATATCAAAGTCAATCGAAAATAGTTAATTGCTATTGATTCTGATTAGAGAAACAATACAGTTCATGTCACGATAAATCGCACAGCTAATAACACCGAGCAATGGAAGGTGCACTTTGCCGAAATGATTTATTAGGTCGGTAGTGTTAAAACCAGAATGTGGATAACACTAAAATTATTAGCAGTTTAACCTACATACTTTAACTTTAGATATTTGTCAAAATCGCTAATACACAAACAGAAAAACATTATAAGAATAGCTTGTACTAATATCACAAGGTAGAAAATTTGAATGTTTTATATTTTTTCAAGTTTTGTTACAGTCAAACCCTCAAGTTAAAAATAAATATATTTCGGAAGTGCCCACTAAAACTTTGGCGAATTTTAGTTATATATTAATAAGTATCACATAGCAAAATTGTGTTAGTTATTTTTTTAAAGATTACGTACACGCATATTTATGACAGAGGAGAAATCACCAACAATTAAAAAAAATGTATTTTGCAGTTAAAACGTTTAAAATAACATTTATCCAAAAAAAAAATAAATGCGTGTAAGATCATTCAGAAACAATTCAATCTAATTTTTAGATTCTGATCACAAAACTGTGTAATATTCTATGTTGAAATTTATTTGTAAATCAATGTGTTACAGCAAAACAACAGCACATATTGTCGCTTGAGGGTAAAATGAAACAATTTAAGCTATTTTAAACCGATTTGACAAGTTTTTAATATATTATTATGCCAAAAATCGCGGTCTTCGGTTTGTAGGTGAAATTTGAAAAAGCTTTTGCAAACTTTATTTATTAAATCTTCAAATATCGAAACATTATCAACTTACAGGGGTATGAGTTTATTGTGAAAATTATTCCGCCAAATTAATTTTAAATTTCACTTGTCTCCGGTTATCTCTTGTAGCTTATTATGGTGGAAAATAGCGTTATAAAAGTGGTATTTTACGCCAGTTTACGTTATAATGCTGATCTAACAGTATTTAAAGGCAGCTTATTAAAATATAAAGAAGCTTTGTGTTGGTTGTTATTATTTTAAGGTAAATGGATCTCGTAATGAAGACGAATGTGAGGGTCGCGCTGGTTCTCCCTCACCGCTTTCTAGTTGCGGTGCACCCCGTTCATTTAGACCGTAGATTATGCTAGTAATTTTGTGCAGAGTAATTGATTATCTTTACTAATTGGTATGATACAGCGGATTGTACGCCAAAGACAAGATTACAAATTAGATTCGAGTCGGTCTTATTGTTTCAAAAAGCTGAGCTTTCACGATCCTCTCCGGAATGTACAAACACTTGAAATAATAAAATCGAACTGATTATAATTTTATCGGCGTAGGAAACGGTGGATTTCGTACTGGCTGTTACCCCATCTTGGCTCTCAGACATTCAGTGATGCGAGGAATCATTCATCGGTCTTCGACGAAAGCGACATTAGAGGCGTTTTTTCTTTTCGATCCCTGGCTTTCCATATTTGTCATAGTTCGTGACCAGCATGTATAGAATATAAAACATGTTTTAGATTTGGACGCTTTCACATTTCCACGTAGGGTTTTAGTTTTATTGGGGCTCTTTACCTTCAAATAAACATGGATTTTGAATTTTGTAAGAATTTTACTTTGATATATTCCTGAAAACGTGCCCACTATCACTCTTCGGTCACCGTAACTCAACTTTGGCCCATTTAGATCCAAGCATTTCCAATAAAATTTGGTACTCGTTTTACTTTTAATTGCAGGTCAACAATTAACAAACTAATTAAAACAGTCGTGTTAACACATTGATCAAAGAGACTAATACGTTTACCCAACAAGCAAAAACCCAAACCAACAATTTTATTGGAAAGTGTAGTCTAGCAAACTTCGAATGGTCATTATAATAACGGTGTTAGCCTTTTTAGAATCAACAAAGGTAGAAAAAACGTTGAATATTAATCTTAGACGAGAAATGATATCTTCAGTTGCAGACTTTCAGGACGATGTAAACTTATCGTAACATCTTTAATTTCCTTTTTGCATATCGTTAGGGGCAAATATGCCGCCAGAATCCATCATAACGATAACACTGATGCGTCTCGCCATCAACGAGCCGTGGAGAAGACGTCGTTTAACCAATCTACCAAATTATTTATCACAAACAGAGAAAATTTATTCTTCCATAGACACGAGATAACATAAATGGAAAAATTCCCTTTAATTCGCTAATCTGTGTGTCAGCAACAAGTCTGGGATTGAAAGGAAAACACTAATTTTAATATCTTTATTGGTCCAGTTTACCAGTGTCAACAAACAATGTGTATGTTAAATCGTATTAATGTATAAAAACTGAAGAGAAATACATTTTGTACATATATATTTACACCTTAACACCATCTATATGATATGAACAAGAAATGCGTTTAATGTTTATTTGCACTATTAATTCAGTCAAAAATACAGGCAGTATAATGTAATGATTTATTAAAAGATATTTCACAATATGTAACTTCGATATTATTGAACAATGACTATCTGTTTTCGCTTGTAGCTAGACTTTTCGAATTATAAAAAATAAAAGTGTGAGTAAAAATCTTAATTTGTTAGAACGAATTTAAAAATTCTAACGCTGCTTTAGGCCTATAAGGAAACGACATTTTTATTTGTACAAAGGGAAGCGAAATCTTCATACTTATTGTAAAATTCCATTCTTGTATGACCTGTCCGTATACAAGTTTTTGTAGAATAACATTTCACTATGTGTAAAAGCACTTAGACAACTTTCACGATTTAGTTAAAACTAAAAGCTACAGATACTTAACAATATTGTACTAGATCAAAAATAAATAAATTATCACATATAGAAATACAGTTTGTCAATATGTTGTGACGCAAACGAACATAGGGAGTCGAGATGTAAGAAGAATAGAAGGCACAAACGCAGATTTAAGCGTACTATCAATGAAGCACAAGTGATAACTAGAATTAGCGGTAACAAATGCGTTGAATAATGAAAGCAATAACATCTCGGGCATTTAGAATAATTAGTCAGATTTGCCACAGTTAAAGGTGGAATATATCACGCAATTCTTTCAATTTATTGTCGATAATGTACATCATTAGCAGATGTCAGTGAAGCTCAGGATTGTAACCCAAGTTTTTCCTCTGCAGGAATAAATGGATCTCTCGGAAGTTGGGCCTGTCAGATTCATTTCTTTGCCAACACTCGCACATTAGATCGAATATCTCCTTAGGACAATTGATTGGCGGGCTCAGCAAGACCTGCAAACAATAAAATTTTACACATATCGCTTCCGTAAGAAACACAATACGAACGTGTTTGCCGTCGTGTTGGTAGAAGTGAGTGACGTTTTCTATCACTTTATCGTCGCTCAACTCTTCGAAAGGCTGCTCCCTGGCGAATGTCATTATTTCCCACAGCAGAACGGCGAACGACCAGACGTCGCTTTTACTCGAAAATTTTCCCTAAATAAAAAATTAATTTGCTTGAAACTAGAAGACAGTGGTACTCACTAAAAGGACGCTTTCCCATGCCATCCAACGCAGGGGCAGAGGGCGAGATCCTCCTATTTCACAATAATCCGAACTGTACATGCGACGATAGGATCCCAGATCCGATATCTTGATTTCGTAGCGTCTTCCAACCAGACAGTTTCTGAAAGCATTAATTTTTCACAAGTCTCTTGTTTGACTTGGAGAATGGTTTTAAATTTTTACGTGGAACTTTGCAAATACGAACTTATATTGTCTGACTCTTTTTAATAATCCCTCTTCTTGAAGGAACACACGAAGAAAAATAGCTGACGTGAAATCTTAAATTGGAAAAAAATGCGTAGCTTTAAAAATTCAGCAACTTTTTTAAACTATGGCAGCTTGTAATTCACTCAAGGAAATGTCTCACGTTTTATTTTTGTCCTAAAACAACCCCTATAAACTTTTTATTGTTCTGCATCCCTTTCGTAGTTGCCAGATTTAACGTCAATTTATAAAATAATAACCCCAAAACTTTGCGATTTTCCGATTTATTAATGTGAATTTTTGTCATCTTAATGTTAACGTTTGTAAAACTCGTAGCATCTGTTCGACTGTGGCCTGCAATATCACTGGATGTAGAGGATATGATCAAAACACAGCTGACTAATTTATCTTAAACTTGGACAACTTACAAGATCTTTGACTTCGGATTCCGGAAGCTTAAAACCAGCAAGCCACACAAGACGTAAACTATCTTGTCGCAGACACAACCTGCACGAATTAATTAAAAAAGAACTATCTCAGATTATAAGATTATTACGTTGTTGGAAAATCTTTTGAGCTATTTATGAACATTATTTTTCTACGCTTTATTTTTTCAATAAAGTGCGCGCAAAAAATTTGGAAAAATTTTTTTATTTCTTAGGCGGAATATTTATAAGAGAATCCTTGGACAGGTTAATTTTGTTTTTTAATTGTTGTTTAATTGTTCTTTTTTTTGGTTTGACCAATTCGACGTATGTCAACGATATTTTTTTTTAAACGAAATGCCTCTTTTGGGACCATAAATAAAAAGTCCACACTTTCTGCGTTTAGTAGTGTCCAAAGTCACAAAGAAGTAGTTTTCATTATGAAGGTTTGTTTTGTAACAAAAATAAAAATTAACAACATAAAATAATATCACATCATCTTAAAACATGACGTCTTAATTTTAAACGTTTTTTCTTACATCCGGCCTAATATTTTGTTTTCCGTAATTAAAATTGAAATTAAAATAAAATAAAAAAAAATGTGATGTCACTTGCACTAATTGGCACTAATTCTTTACGTCTACTACAAATACTTTTTTGGCCTCCTGACATGTAAATGTCAAATTAACGTACAATTGACACCTATTGAAAGACTGTATTTACAGTCGCCTGAGCATTTTACGCACAGACGAGTGTAAAGTGACAGTTTTACCGCACTGCCAAAATTATCTTCATAGACTTTTATAAAAAAAAACTGTTTGTAAGATGATAACATTTTTAATAAAACGCTCTACACACAACCTTTCAATCTTAGAACTCTTTTTTCTTCACACCACTTTATAATTATAAACACATTGTACTGTGCTTCATACCTTGCTCGCGATTTTTCGGGCAATAGCTCGGTTGTAACATTTCCTGCAGCACTTCTGATTTCTGGTGGGGTACACATGGGGCTATTATCGCTCGACATTTTGAAGCATAAATTCACCAACAAGACAACAATAACAAAACTTTGTGTCTGAGACGTTTTTGCGTCTTTTTTAATTGTTTGACATTAGAGTGCATAGCCACCGTGATATTTAATGTCAAACGTATTTACTTGTATTAATTCTGAATTTTGTAGATTTTTGTTTAAACGTCGGCCAAAAAGCTTAATACAAATCTTGTGCGTTAACCATTTTACAGTGCTCAATTATTAAAGCACTCCGCTGCGCGTCGTGCTTCAAATTCATTTCGCACTGTAAAATGTAAGTTACCGCACACGAATGTAAATAACTATTATATATTTTACATACAGGGTGAATATAAAGTATGGAACCAAGCGGTTTTATTTTTAATTATTTGCCTCCAGAAAATAATAATTAATATAAATTAAAGTAATATAAAAAATGTGATCGTATTTTCAGAACGAAATTTTGTTTTGTTTTTGAGTTATGCAATTTTTCTTTGTCAAAATTGCAATTTATGTAAAAAAAATTTTTTGAAAAAATAAAATATAAAGCAGATAGTTGTAATCCTTACAGTATAGCTTTTATGAGAAAAATGATTTTATAGTGGGTTGCCATTTAAAAAAAAAAATTTTTTTGTAGAACTCAAAAACAAAAGAAAATTTCGAAAAATTTTATTCTTCTTAAATCATCACATTTTTATAGTACTTTATCACTCACCAATTAGTTTTTTTCCTGGTATATTATTTTATTGACAATTTTACAATTCTAAATATAATTGAATTAGATCATCATGTGTGGTAGTTGTTGCTTTATTTAATTTCCAAGCCATCATTCTGCTAGAGCTAGACTATGTAATGTCACTTTAACTCTTCATGTAATTTCATGTTCGTTGAACAAAAATGATCACGTAAAATGGGTTTTCCGTGTTGCTACTGGAAACTTTGTATAATTAAATTAATAGGGAATGTTAATGAAAATTCTAATTTCTGCAGTGTTTGCAAATCAATTATGCAAGTAAAGCAGCTTAATTATTATTTTAAGGTGTTGTTCCGTGAATTTTGATAAATTTTACTAAGTATAAATTTATCGTTTTCCTCGTTCAAATTTAAAACCCCCCTTATAAACCGCTGAGATATCGCGGAGAGAAGGTTAACGATAAAATCCATTTGACAATTTACATGCATTGCAAAAAAGTTCCTTAAATAATTTGGTAGTAAATGGGGAAGAAAGTTTAGCAAGCCATTGACTGAGCAATTGCCGAGCAGTCACGTCTTGAAAAAAGGCAAGATAATGTGATATACGAATATTGATAAACTTCCTTAAAGTTAGGGGAGAACGCTGGAAAGTTAATATTATAATGATCGAATTAAAGAGGCCGCACTTATGAAATTTCGTCGCTATCGTAAAATGTAAATGACGATAAATTCAGTTATTAGGGCGCAATCTTGACGCCATTAAGATTTCAATTTGTAGTACATATTTATGTACATAAACAATGCGACAGCTTGACAAGACGTTTCGAGAAATGAAAGGGTTGCTGTTCATTTTTCAGGCCGTTTTAATTAGTTTAAGGTTTGGGTAACTTCCGAGTAATGGAAAACACTTTCTGTACGTGATGTGAAATATAACTTGACAATTTAAATAAACTCCGATGCATACATAATAAAGGAACGCTTTACAAGTAATTATGAAATGAATAACTCACCTCGCCGCCAAGTCCTTGTGAACATACCGCAGTGACTCCAAGTACTTCATACCAGACGCTATTTGAGTTGCCATGTAAACAAGACAACCATAACTAAAACGAAGAAAATTCAATTTTAACACATTTTGTTCTCCTGATTTAACTAAGTTTCTGTCTATATTGTGGCTTTATACAAAAGGAACTAAGTTACTCCAGTATTAAAATTATCATTTGGGCAATTCAACAACTCATCCGCACGTGAAGGAGGCAACCGCACGTCTCCTCTTTAGGCAGATCATCCACGCTTGTTAATTCTATTAGACATGTTAAGACATGCAGATACACAGATTCTGCAGACAGACCCAGTTTCATGGTTTCAAAAAAAAACAGTACAAAAAAATAACTAATGCTAAATTATTCTCTCCATCAAAGTTAGAACATACGAACACATTTCAATGTACTTAATTTGGTAATTTAAGTCCCTAATTTTAATACATGGTTACTACACAGGATGGTCCAAAAGCCTGGAAACGATTTTATTCTGACGAAACTATGAATTTTTTTGGCAAATAAATTTATAGGTGTGCAATGGTTATAAATATGCTATTCAAAAAAAATATATTATTTAATTGTTTATAACTACGAGATAAACATAGTAACAATTTTTTTTTTAAATGATAACCTATCACAACTTTTTTTTAGACAACAAGATTGTTACAAGATTTTTTTTGTAAACCTCACACTTTTGTTAAAAAAATGTTTGACTTACAAAAATTAAAGAATTTTTTTAAATAAACTAAGTACCTATACCAGTTTTTTTGA
>NW_025401069.1:7061206-7232930 GCF_015345945.1 Tribolium madens
TAAAAATATAGAAATTTAAACCATAAAATACGGTTCTTAAAAAGTTAAGTTTGAGGTTATTATTAATTTATTTCAACATTGTAAATTGAACTAAAGAGAAAAAAAAATTAATTACTTAGTTTAGTTGTCACTATACCTAAACACTCTCCGTAGTTGTCACCTACAGCTTGGAACAATATTTTAATTAATGAAATTGGAACTAAAAATAGTACAATATGTGTCAATTTCAAAACTTGCAATCGGCAATTTCTCTTAACTGAAAAAGTTATTAAAAAGTTATCAAAACCGTTTTGGTGGTTCCTAGGGAGAATTAAAATGACATGATAAGTGACACACCTCCACCCACCCTTGAATATAATAAAAAAAAATTAACGTCTTCGTTTTTGAATAAATGGAAAAATGACTTTACCAAATAGGCTGTTGTATGACATTTTTGAAAAGCGCTTGTTATGGGCTTTCCAACGATGTATCGCAAGTAGGGTAGTGCCATTTAAAATTTTCAACTTAAGGTGGCTGTGGCTTGAAGGGTGGGTGGAGGAGCGTCACTTCCCCCTAAAAACCACCGAAACGGTTTTGAGAGATTCTTAATAACTTTTTTAGTTCTAGAGATATTGCCGATTGCAAGTTTTAAAATTGACACCCTGTATGTTATAATTTATATTTAGTAAAATGTACAATATTTTTTGTATTATACAGATATTATTTATTACTGCCTAAATTCTCGTGCGTCACAGCTCGTGGAAGATTACTTTTGCTTTCCACACGCAGAAATATTTTCGAATGATATAGTATCGCGTGTTCATAAAAACCAACTAAATTTTATCCCTTCTTTATTTTATTGTGAAAAAGTTGAATAACAGTGAAAACCGTTGGGAAGTATTTGAAACATAAATATCTCAATAAAAGGAGCTCGAGTAAACTTTTCCACAGTTTTTCTTTTCAAACAAATAAATTTTCTTCTTTCCAAGCGCCTTGCATTTCACCTGCTCAACCAATTTACGATCACGGCCCATGCATAATTAAATTTAATAATTTTGAGTAAGTCCTTTACCTCAGCGTTTTGGCAGTGGTAGCGAGCGGAGTGGCCGTTTCAGCGACGTGATCTTGCAAAAATTGGCACAAATCTCCCATTGGCGCGTACTCTCTCACAGCACATATTGGTTCGGTGTCGAGGCAAGCGCCGAGGAGACGGGCAATATTCGGATCATTTAGTCTCGCTAGCGCTTTCACTTCTTTATTAAACTCCTCTCTGTAAGTTTCCAAGCGCAGAGTATGCACGACCACGAATTTGCAGTCACTGAGTTTGCCGTCATCGGCCACCACTTCGCACAGATGCACGTCTCCGAACGGCCCGTCGCCGATTTTTTCGATTATAGATAATTGTTCACGCGGGAAAATTTCGATCACCACGTCCTCGTCTTGATCCGAGCAATCATCCGGTTCCGGACTCAGGGGCAGCATGAAATGGCGACTCATTTTCGACCGGGATAGCCCCAGCGGGGGCGACAGCGCCGGTGACGACACCAGCGGAAGAGGGCTGCATATATCTTGGTCTGTATAGTAGCTTGCCGGAGGTGGAGGCACGGGAGGCGGTTTCGGCAGGAAGTTCAGCATCGGCGGCGGCGCTCGCGACGATTGTGAAAACGACTTGTCCATCATGTGCTGCGGAACGGTGTATTCCTGGCAAACCAGATCCGGCACTTCTGAAAATGTAAACGCCAAAGTGAAAAATAAGCGGTTCCTTACACAGACTTCCGCTTGACAACCTCTCGATCAATATTTTATAAATGTGCACACTGACTTGTACGAATGGATCAGATTTTATAATATAAATTTTCAAGTTTTCCAAAAATATCTCATTTATTTGGCATAGCGATACAATGCTTTATACCTACTTAAATCAGATGCTCATGTACATACTTCAAAGCGACTTTTAACTTTTGTGAGTATTTGCTCACAAAACATATTTCACTCCTATTTGAAGGAATTTCGATCAAAGTAACAAGAAGTGAATTTTTAAATTAATAGTTGAAATTTTTTGGAACATTAGTCAAATAATGCACTAGATTTATTTTTTTTTTAATCTTTAACTTCTGATTAACACTACACTAAAAGCTAGTGTTTTTGAACAAGTTATTAATATTATCCGCAGTTTTATCATCACTCTGTATAATTATATTTTTTATAATTTAGAGCATTTTACGGTTGTGGTAAGACAATCCAAATGCTTGTACAACCTATACTTGTAATAATTGTTTAAAACTAAACTTTCATTGAACGATTTTGTTAATTTTTCTGTCCAGCTTTTATTGCTACAGTTTTTAAACTAAACTATATTTTTTAATTTAAAATTTTAGAAAGTTTTCTACAAACAGGTAAATATAAATTATAGAACCAAACGTTTTTTTAATCAATTGCTTCTAGAAAATAATAATTAATATAAATAAAGTAATATAAAAATGTGATCATATTTTGAATACGAAATTTTGTTTTGTTTTGAGTTAAGCGATTTTTTTGTCAAAACTGCAATTTACGTAAAACAAATTTTATATTTTATAATAATTTTATTTTTTATAAAAAAATTAGATACAAAGTAGATAGCTGTAATTCTTCGATGAGAAAAATGGTTTTATAGTGGGTTGACATTTAAAAATTTTTTTAGAAAATCGGAAAATTTTATTTTTGATGAAACATCACATTTTTATAGTACTTTATCATTCATCAATTAATTTTTACAAAAAATAAATAGTTTAAGCAAAAAAGCAAGCGTTTAAGCAAAAACTTGGTTCCATACTTTTTATTCACCTGGTATACAAGCTGATTCTTAAATAGACCGAAAAATTTTTATCAGAATTTCTCAAGGATAAATGGAGACAATTTGTACCCTTTTTACGTTTATATCTTTTAGAGACAGAACCCCCTAAACACTTACGGTGTTTATGAATTGTTGCAATGATCAAGTACTTGTTGTTTTCATCAATACCATGGTTTCCACTACCTGTGCTAATACTATTTACGAACATATCAGTGGCGTACGCTTTACCTCGAAAATAACTTTAATAAATTTTATTTGGAGAACGGTTAAACAATGAATTTTTTATATATATTTTCCAGCATATTCTCATTTAATACTACCAAGGATCAAATTTTGTCGGTCCATTTAGGAATCACCTGTATATTTATGGGCGCTAACTTCCTATTTTTATTTATGAATATATAAAAAAAAATAATAAATAATTTTTTAAAAACTACGTTCAACGAATGTCTGTACGTTTATTTTTCTAAAGGAAATGCACTACTCAAAAAAGCTCAGAGCATTTTTTATTAAAAATAAATAAAAGAGAACAGAACACATTCATTAATCATTATAAAATTGTTTTCTTTGAGAATATTAGCAAGTCTTTCAGTGAAAAAGCTCAATTGACAACATTCTTTAGTATCAAGAATGACCGTTTATTACTTCTACAGCTGTCGCAATGTTGCGACGTTTGTTGAAAATTGAGATATCAATATCTCCCAGCAGTAAACTTGCTTTGAGTTAAAGTAGTAGCTTTGCAAGGATAGTCCTTATATATGACCTTGAAAAGAAAGCCCATGCTGTAAATTTTATAATATAGTATTAGTGTTTCTCGAATCGCAAATTCGACAGTCTTTGTCTATTTAAACTTCCAAATTAAAGCTGATGAAAAGTATATTTTATTTTAAGCACAGTAAATTATATTTAAAACTTTTTTTTCTAGTTCTATAATTCAGTTTATTACAATAAATTACTTCTGTTTACTCGTATTAATATACGAGACGAGTTTTTGTTTTACTTCTGTTTACTCGTATTAATATACGAGTTTTTGTTTTACTTTTAGAAAAATATTCCATATCTAAATGAAATCTAAAACATGTGTCTGAAAATGCATAGGTAACATGGAAGTTTTTTGCTACTGAAATGAATTTATGCTAAAGCATGTTCCACACTTCCACCTCTTTGTTGAAATACTTTTCCTCCATTACCGAAATTTCAGGAAAATTTTCACGAGATCAGAACATTCCATGACAATCGATTTTATAATTAAAATTAAACCTCCTAAAGTCTAAAATAGTTTGAAACTAAATACATGAATTGAATTTTTTAAATACACGCTATATTAATCAGGCACTCACATCGTATTTTATTTACTCATAAAAAATAGAATACTAACAATATACAAAGCCAACTACATCATTAGAAATAAAAGTGGACTAATAATAACTCAAGAAATTTGAAGTCATTTACATTACTTACCTGAATAATCCGGACTGTTTGGATGCGTCTGTCGAGCATAAAGATTCGTCTTGCAAGTTTCAACGTAAAGAGCTGATTTATCGCAGTCTTCCATTGCCATCTACAAACAGAAAACACAAAATAAAACACGTTAACGTTGCTTGACTTTATAATCATATTTGTTTGTCAAATTTCGATTGCGTAACTACTTTTTCATACAAAGTTTTACTACATTAATTCCGTTTTGCTGAGTTTGCTGCAAAAAATTGCCTTAGCTACCTAATTCAGCGGCTAACAAGACCATAGGATACGTTTCTTTTTTCAAACTACAAGTTTTTCTTAGACAAAAAGAAATGCATTGCTTCAATGATTTTAGAAAACAATTTGTCTTCTCCCGTGTCGGAGTAACTGAATAAGTAATTTAATTAGATATAATTGTTTTTAAACAGGTTTGTGTAAAAACATGAATAATAACGGACACGAAGCTTGTTGACCTTTCGTTAATTTGCTTAATTACGGATATTTTTTCATTCAAACGTTGAAAATCTCTTCAATGCAATGGGTAAATGTGAAAATTCTTTTCAATCGCACAAGCAGTAGTAAGGTAATATAAATTAAAGGTTGAGATGCTGGAGTTGCGTTGTTAAAGATTTCTTACCTTGTCAGATTGAATTCTCTTTTCCAATCTGGGCACAACTGTGAGTCCTGTGGCCATTTTGAGTCGTTGATTTCGAAATACGATAAACACAATCGCTGTTACAAGGATCAATATTACAACCGTAAGGATCCCAATAACGAAACCAATGTAGTGCTTAGGTTCTTCATTAGTTCCGCTTTTTGTGGAAGCTCCCGTTGTATTACGATTTGCTTTACTGGACGTACTTTTAACTTCATCCCTTTGTAAGGGATACTCTTTGCCGGAATCTGGGATTGGGATGTCCTCCGCCGTCTCCGTAAAATTGCCTGTTATCACCACTGAAATAACATTTAGAAAGTAGATTTTCAGCGACCAGAAAAAGTATTACGATTTTAGCTTGTCGTTATTAAAGAGAAAAAGCCGAGAGAAGTATGGCTCCTTCGCTTTTCCCCGGCAATTTTTTGGGTCAAGTAGGTTTTAATTATTTTGGGAGAAATTTAAAAACAGTTTCGTAAGGGCGGAACTAATTTTGTATGTCCACTTTGACTGTCGCTAATTGAAGGAGTTGTGCAGATGATAAAACACGAGTAATCTCGTAAAGTCGATATTTTGGTGAATTTTGCGTGCGACACTTTGATTTATTTGATAGAGATTAATGTTGGTATTTTATCGTTTGCAAAATGGATTCAGTAGTCAAACAATAAGTCACTCCACTGATTATGGATGGCTGAAAGATTAAAGACGCTTACCGGAGTCAAAAGAGATTTCACTGAGCAAGATCCATCGGGAGGCGAAGTATAGTTGAAGTTTGAGGAATCGCCCGATGCGGTGGTGGAGTTTAATCGTAACATTGCGGGCGTGTTCTAAAACCAGGTCCGGCATGTACGAAAAATGAACAGGTTCGCCGTTGAACAAATTTCCATTCACACTAAAAAATACTCGAGCATGGGAGAACACCTGAGGCGAAGAAAATATCCAAATGTTATTAAAATGGTGAATTTCTGATTGACATGAATGCTAAACAAAATACTTTGTGTGTGTTTCCCTACAGAAACATTGCGTTGTCGAAAATTAACACTTTCTTTCATAATACCAATAAGATTATTAAGGGGTTTGTCAATACATTTTTGCCATAATTGATCGTATTTTTCACAATATTTGAGTCAATCTTAGGAGTTTTAGTCAACACTAATTTTCAATATTTAAATTATGTAATTGTTTTTCGAGCTCCACCAGGAGGATATCAACTATTATAAGAGATAAGAAGTCGGTTAAATTAGGGCAATTTTATGCTGAACAATAATCTAAAAGAAAATTTAATGTGTCAAGATTAGTTTTTGAATATTGGAAAAAAAAAAACGGAAATTTGTAATTTTCTAGACGTTTTTAACTAGGACGTTCTTAAGACACTTTTTTACAAGGAATCTAAATCTGTCCTTGTATTTTCCAAGGCGTTCTTTATATCAGAGTTTACAACACTCAACTTTGGATTTTCTTACGGACGCCATATTTGATTTCTGTCTTTTTGAAAAATCTTTTTGTACTTGATTACGTTTTTATTAAGCGTTTTTGCGAAGAGTGCTTTGGAAAAAATGGCAACAATTTCAACTAACAAACAAAATTTTGAAGCTGGTGCATTTGAGTATCTTTTATAACTTTGTGTTGTTTTGTTTTGCAAAGAGTAAATTCTAATTTATCAGGTTGTTCCTATTTCAAAACCTTTGTTTTTAAATAAGTTTGACGGAAATGTGAATTCCAGATCTAAATTCAATTGAACTGTCAAAATTTAGTTTGTTAATTAAAATTAGTGGTGTTTTTTCCAAAGCACTCTTTGAAAAAACGCTTTTTTTTATTTTGATCAGCATGTAAAATTTAATTATATCGTTGTAATCAAGATCAAAAAGACTTTTCAAAAATTCAGGAATAGAATATGACGTCCATAAGAAAATCTAAAGTTGAGTGTTGTCATGAGTGCCTTGGAAAATACGAAGACAGATTTTGATTCACTTATAATTACAGGAGAGCTTTTTTTTTTCGAAGTAAACTTGACATTTTAATGAGAATGCTGTTTTCTGGCAATTTAACGAAAAAAACTGCTTCTGAAAGCAAAACTGGCAGTTTTTTGAGTTAAATTGCCTAAAGGAAACAAAACTCGAATTAAAAATGTCAGTGTAATTCGGTAAGACAATTTAATGAATACGTAAATCCGATGATGCAGATTCAGACGCTTTCAAAAGTTAAGTTCCGTTTTGTCGCTGTAATAGTTAGGGCCAACTTTTGTCCTGTCATAGTGACAAAAACACCACGGCTTTGGGATTTTTAGTGTATAAAAAAAAATTTCCTTGTAAAAAAGTGACTTAAGGACATTCTAGTTAAAAACGTCTAGGTCTCATAGTTTTCGCTTGAAAAAATAAAAACGAAGATTACAAATTTCCGTTTTTTTCCAATAATTCAAAAACTAATAATGATACATTAAATTTTCTTTCAGATTATTATTCAGCATAAAAATGCGTAACTTTGCCCTAATTTAACCGAGCTCGTATCTCTTATAATAACTGAGATCCTCATGATGGAGCTCGAGAAACAAACACCCTGTATTAAAAAAAACAATTTCCAATCATCATAAAGTTACTCTATAGCTAAGATACACCAGCTACTTTAGCTAAAGTGACAAAAGAAAAATGCAAGTTCACATTCAACTAAGCCACATTTTTATTTAATACATACACAAAATAAACCCAGTTTTGCTTAATAAAAATAACTTCCACTCTGTTTTAATTAAGAGAAATATATTTGTTTTATATTAAACTTGTCTACTTTAGACATTATTATTTTTTTATACTTGTTTAATTTTTTAACGCATTTTGTATAACATAGGAAAAATACATTTTGTGCGACATTTGTATACATCCAAGTAACTGTTATCTGGCTTTTTAAAGACTTTGTTTAACATTCATTAATGCAAACTTATTTCAATACAATAGGAATAGAATGTGGAGCAATTCTGTTGTGTTTTTTGTAATTGCCTATAATTTACCTGCACATCTTTGCTGAAGAGATTATTAGTATGCAGATGAGCAGCTGAGAAGTTGCGTACTTTGTCGAACTCGAAACGCATTTCTAAAGGGTGGCCATCCCAACCAGGTGTGTCGTTGCGCCATCCTACCCACTCATAACCTACACCCAGATAATTCTGAATTAGTTACACTTTGTAAGGACGGATAGTGTCATCTTATGATTGATCGCCCTACATCAAACATATTTGTCAATACAAAAATGTATTGTTTCCGAGCTTTTATACACGGTGATTAAAAAAATGCGCAGTCACTTTTTATTAAGCTGAAATGCAAGCATTCTTTTATCCAATTAAAGTATTAAATAGTTTGCTACACGACCCCTATCTAAAGTAAGTTCGATCATTTTGTATCTTTCCAGTTCCGGTCTAGTTCCATTTATCTTCGGAAAAGAGTTAGACTCTAGGGAGCCCCTCACACCAGCAAAGCTTTGGCGTAGCTGAAGGAACTGTCACTTTACAGGTGATGACCGCACTTGCTCAACAGGCGGGCCCGATATTAATCCCACGAAACAGCCGAACTCGTAATAAATCTAGTCGCGAACTGCTGATTCACCCACCATTAATCATGCCTAAAGCTGGGCGAATGAAGAGACTTCTTTTATTAGGGTTGTGCGCTGCGGCGGCTGCATGTATTTTGGTTTTATATCCCTTATAATTTCTTCCTTCTTTTTAAGTATACAAGAACGTAGAACATTAAAGACCGAGGAAAAATATGTCTCTCACATCAGATAATAACCCAACACAAAAAATTGTAAAAAATCATTATTGGTACTTCATTATTGAAACACTTTAGAATATGTTTTTTTTTACTTTAACAACTTCCAAATTCACAAATTTATCTAAGAATTTGACGTTGATGTACGAAATGGCCAAAAGCTTCACATCTTCACTGAGTCACCCTGTACATTATAAAACCGAGTTAAATATTTCTATACTTCTTTAATCAACTTTTAACAATTAGTTTCAATATACCATTACATTTCATTTAACTTTTCTCTCGGTCAACGTTTCTAGAACAGTTTTTATTCTTCTACCTACGAAGAACTACATACTAGGACACGAAACGAGATACAAAATTGCTCGATTTTTTGAACCCAAAAAAAGTAGTACGGCGGAGTAAAAATGAGGGCGCTTAGAGTGTTTTACCGTCTCAGTTTCAAATCGTTTTAAATTAATTAAAATTCAACCAATGCACTAATTGCTTGGAAAAAAAATAAAAAATGTTGAGCTTTACATTTTTAATAAACTGTGAAACACGAATGACAAAATTTTTCACGAGAAATATGAGAAAAAAAATATTTCAAATTTAAAATCTGTGCTCTGTTTCATGTTTTTCAAAATGCTGCGAATACGGTTGAAGATACAAGAAAAATGTAAGAAAGAAAGTTGTAGAGAATAAAATTTTCTAGTAAAAAGTTTGCGAGACCATACCTCTATCTTTAATGGTTTAGGCCTCAAAGACGTTCAAAGCCGCTCAAGCAACGGATTCGTTTTATTTTTACTGGTGATTCAGTACCAGAAGAACACTTTAAAGCAATTTAAACCTAAACCATTGAAGATGTGTTTTCGCGGACTTCTTTGTAGCAATTTTGTTTCTTACACTTTTTTTGTATCTTTAACCATAATCGCAGCGTTCTCAAAATGATTGGCCGGAACGCAAACTGATAATTGTTTATAAGTTATTTTTAATACTGTTTTCGATATTTTTGAGAACACTGTAAATACGGTTGAAGATACAAAGTGTAGGAAGCGAAGTTGTAGAGAATTAAATTTCCTACAAAAAGTCCGCGAGACTATATCTCTATCTTCAACCGTTTAGGTTTAAATTACTTTTTTGTCTCTTGACTACCGGTAAAAATGAGAGGTATTCGTTACTTGAACGTCTTTAGGACCTAAATCATTGAAGATAGAGATATCGTCTCTTGAAAATTTAATTATCTACAACTTTCCTTATTGCATTTTTCTTGTATCTTTAACCGTATTCGCAGCATTTTCAAAAATATGAGACGGGGTGCAAATTGGTAAATGTTTGAATTTTTTTTAATTAATTTATTATTTTAGTTTTTAATTATAAAAGGAACCAAACTTGAAAGTAGTAGATTTCACCATGGACACTTATAAAAACAGTTCAACGTAAAGATGGCATTTGAAAAGTACTCGTATTCCTAATCGAATGTTCATATTTGTGTTTTATGAAAGTCCAGTTTTACAACATATTTGGCTAAACTGTAAGCCATTTTGGTGCAAATCTGAGAAAAATTATCAAGCTGAAGCAATATGCGGGGTTTCAAATGACAAACGTTGATCATCTAAAACTCGTAACCCCGAGGTCATTCAATAAAATTTATGGAAAAGAATCAATTGAATAAATCTGTGGGTCATATCAATTCGAACGTGTCATCAAAAAGCACACGTGTGGCAGAGAGCGGACAAGATGGAGACAAAATACAGACATAAAGTGGAATGAATCGGTCCCGAACAACACATTGTAGCAAGTGCCTCCGGCAAGGGCCGTAATATAAATGTAAATGCGTCCAAAGCAAATATCGCAATGCTGTTACCTTTGCCATGTCCTGCGAGGTCAAGCCTAAAGTTGTCTTGTCCTTTCTGTCCGTCGACTAGCTGACCTAACCCTCGCGATAGATGACCGCCTTCTTCTCGGCCGTCGTAGGTGCGGTCGGTGAGGTCTAATTCGGGGCCGCGTTGAAGTCCCTGAGGCACATCGTAGCTCAACAGACCGTCTGGAACACGTCAACGCTATGACAACGGAAGCACCTGTGCTGCTGCCAAGTTATTTATAATACCTATTAATCTCCGCAATTAATAATATTCGCGCTCTGCACAAATACCATCATAATTAATCATAGTTAGAGTCGGTGTATTAAATCAACGGTAAAGGGAGAAAAATCACTTTTCCAGATACAAATACAAAATACCGGCTATTAATATTAATGCTTTAAAAAATTTGATTTATGGAATTTTTAAGTGACATGTTTACACTGGTTTAATTTAGCTTTTGTTAGTTCATTACAATCAACAATATTCACAGACCCTAATAACTCACGAGTTAATTTACTTTAAATAAAGGGCAATAAGCTACACTATATCATCATATTCCAAATAAGGGAATTTATAAAAAATATGCAAATTTAAAAAAAAAAAACGCCGTAAAATCATTCTGTTCCACTAATAGTAACTTACGTAATAGGTAAATGCGGTAATTAATACCTACTAATGTGATGTTAAAAGCGAGACAACGAAGGAGCCGAGTCTTGATCATGTGATGTACAAGAAGCTTACCGAATGTATATCGTAATGTATTTTATCGCCAACCGTCAATAAAGCGAAACATTACCATAGCGATTTTCGGAAGTAAACAATCACTTTATCTTACTGTAAAATAAAATACTTTACCTACCGCTAATATCTTTCAACAAAGCCAGCCATGACTGTTTGACATTAAACAGAAATCGTTTGTCACTCTCACTGTTCTAACTATAAGAGTTTTGTAGCGAATTATTTATAGAAAAATTAAGAAGACATTCAGTGCACGCCGCCTGAAATTTAGAAGAAGTCGTTAGAGACGTCTTTCGAAATTCTACCAGACAAATCACTCGAAAAATATAATCGCAGGTATGACATATTCATAGAGTGGTGCCAAAAACACGGAATAAAAATWWTAASGAAAACGTTTTACTCGCAYATTTTTCCGATATCGAAAKAGTATTCCCYTTCTTCGTTGTGGTCGTATTATTCTAGGTGAAAGCAACCCTTTTAGCAAAAAATGGCATTGACATTAGTAAATTATAATATCTCATTTTTTCAATCATAAAATTTTGTGGTTGGCGATAAAATTTTGTATGCACCACGTCAGTAAAGTGTCTTTATCGAACTCGTCTATTACTCGCCTCGCTCGCTTCGCTCACTCGGCTCATAATCTCAAACTCGTTCGATAAAGAATTACTTTACTGACTTGGTACATAAATAACTATTATTATACTATTTTAAGAAAATTTGCCGAAAAGAATAATTTGCTATCTTATTATTCACAAAAAAATCACAATCCAGTAAGTGTTTCTTGGTTACAGTTGCCGTAACGTGTCATGATATAGCTCATTTACTGGACTCTTCCGTTCTGGTACCGTAATAGCTCAGTTCCCAGACTTAAAATAGAGCTGGGAAACTTAATTTACCAGACAGTATAAAATACTAGTATATTATGTAACTAGTGCTATAAACGCCACTTTAGACATTAAAACGAATGTCTAGTAAAGTTTATACACGTGTTACATACTATACTTTTACTACGATCACCACAAAAAAATTACTTAAATTTGGAATGTGTAACTGACAGAAAGCTAACTTTAGCCCGTGACTAATACAACAGTTGTTATTAGCAACGTAACTAATACGCACGCCACGGCTTGTCAAGATGTATATAAAAAGTCACTTAGCGTCATGAAAAAAAAAATCCATTTTAGATGTGGGAGTAGAAAAAAAAATACGAACTGATCTAGAAAGAGAGTCTGTTGTTAAGAGATTTGAAAGTATTTTTGTTAATAATAATTTGGAACAATGCAACCGGATACGGTTTTGCTTGATAAATACTTGACGTACAACACACACAAGAATGTTGAATTGTTGTTAATCAAAAGCGCACTCCAATGGTAAACTTTAAAAATTAGAGTCAGGATTGCCAAAAGATTCAGTTATTGTGGATCACTTTATATTAAATATACCTAGTCACATACATTTCTTGTGCTACACAGTTTTAAAGTGGTTTTGTATTTCAGAAATCATTTCATCGAGTTGGAAAAGTTAGTACAGATACAACAAATGTAAAAATCATACAGTGGTTTTCATTTCATTAGCCGTTGTGTGTTTAGTAGCCATATGTAAGAGTAACGTTAAAGTCCTCGTACTTACATTCCTGTACAAATTATAAGCTTTTCCCAGCTTCCAAAATGTATAAGAAGTTGTTACAAAAGAGCAAATAATTTCACTTATAACATTAAAATTTTGTGTATATGGTTCCAATCTCTATTTGCCAAATTGTGTAAGGGTTGTGAATGAGAGAGACTCTACTATAGTAATATTTGTTTTGACCAAACCACTTGCGTACTGCCACCACAATTTCAGGGTGATGAAAAAAGTAAATTATGCAGTTGAATTTATAAATCCCATGTGAAAATGTTCAAAAATGGTTTAGTTAGAGACATACGATTTTGATTGAATTTGCGTGTATTCTAAACTACAAAAAAACGCAAAAAATATTATATTTTTTTTTAGTGGAAAAGGTTTTGTTTAAAATGTAAAATTAGTATTGCTAATAATAATTAGCAAAATAGGTAAAGGAAACGTGCCATGGCATTCACATGTGTATTATATAAGGCTATCAAAAGTGTTGGACCAACTGTATTCAGGTTTGTAGATGATGAGCATTATCTTACACAAAATCTCGTATAACAATCTTAATTTTTCATAGGTGTTAAAAAATATAGGCTGTTTATTACGCCGTGACTTTTGTAATAATTAAGTTCAATAGAGTAATATGAAGTAAGAATCGACAATCGTTTTTATTTTTTTTAGATTTGATGTAAAAGTGAAATCTAAAGAGTTGGTTATTTTACTAGATAGTGGTAGGAAAGTCAACATTTTTTATTGCATTTTTAAAATACTATAAACTATAACAAAAAATCTTTAGTCAGTATAACGTACTAATTTCTTCTAAGATCTTCTTTTTAATGGCTTCAAGTAGCCCAGTGAAAACCACAATTTTTACGGCATTTTGCTTGACCTAGGTACATATTACATACCTTTTTGTAAATGTGTTATTAGTAGCAGAATCCAGTGTAACCCAGATTCTTTTTTTACCTAAGAATTACCCAATTAATCAAAGAAAATCTGATCTGACAATATAATCTGGCCACATAATTTAAAATACAGTGTCTGCATAAACTTCGAAGTGATCCAGAAAGACCGAGTCTGTTGGTAACAGATTTGAAAGTATTTTTGTTAATAATTTGAAACACTGCAATCGGATACGGTTTTGCTTGACAAATACTTGCCGTACAACCTCTCAAGATTGTTGAATTGTTGTTAATCAAAAGCGCACTCCAATAGTAAGCTTTAAAAATTAGATTCAGGATTGCCAACAGATTTATTCATTGTGCATCACTTTGTATTAAAAAAGCCACAAATAATGAATATTTCTAGCTGTACTTATGGTGATTAGTGTTATGGCGTAGAACTGGTTTCTTGATTCATTCTGTACATTTTAAAGTAAATACTACAGTTCTCCGAAAGTTTACCATTCTTTACAAAATCGAAGTCGAGTGTTAAATTACGCCGTAAATAATTGAAGATATTTGTAAATGCAGCGCCGCTACGACTGAAACGGGCGTATAATTTGCTCCAAGTCCAATTTATATATATTTTTTTGAATTCAGCTATTCAATATTGTAACATATGAGTTGAACATGCTTTTCACGGCAGAAAGCTAAATTGCTGACATGTAGTTTGGTATCGAAAAGTTAGAAACAATTGAAATCTACCACGAACGCTACATTATTCCCTGCTTGTTCAGCAGGGGCTGCCATTACAAACAAAACAACAGTCTACTACAAACCATCGTTATTAGAGAACTTCGTACGGAAAGCCCAATTACAGATAAAACATCAACCATGTGTACCATGTTACACACAAAACAACATAAAATTATTTCATTTGCTAATTACTTTTACGTCGTGTACGCTAATTACTGGCATCGGGCATGTAGCTTTCTTTTTTGTCGAACGTGAAAGGCCAGCTGAATTGCCTACAAGATGTGGAAAATTCTACCGAAATGAAAAAGGGCTAGTGGGAAAGTTTTAATCTCCCAAATGATTTAGAACACAAATTCCTATTATGTACTTATATTAAATTCCTATTATACCTATATTATTCCTATTACCTATATATTAAATTCCTATTATCAAATTCCTATTATGTACTTATATTATGTACTTGCGAGAATTTTTACAACTTGAAATTAGAAACTACAACAAATCGTGAAATCTGCTACCTACTTTTCTTTCAGACGACTCGTTTTCAAGATTTGTATAAAAAATAATCATTTTGTGTTTTCGTTATTACCACTGAAGCTAACAATTAATAATTAACTGAATGTTTGTAGCTTTATTAGTATTTATAAATCTATTCAACTCTATTAACTTTGTTTAATTGTGAAAGTTAGATGCGTGTAAACTCACCTATCCATATGCATCCGATGAGTTCAGTCCTCATGCAAACAGTACGCACGTGATCGCTGTATGGAACAAAACGAATTTTCGAGGCTATTACAGGAGGATCAAGCTTCTGATCTACGATCGTGAAAGTGTTTGTATTTCCTGGTAGAAGCTGAAACAATACGAACTCCGTATATACAAACGCTGAATTACATTAACATATAGAGGGAATAGTAAAATATTCTTTACACAAATTATTCATTAAGTCATTATTATCACACCTTTCTTGTTCCTGAAAACATGCAACGTCGCTGTCGTCAACTCTCATATCAAATTTATTGATATGTATTTATAAAAAAAAGGCAAAACGAGCTTTACACAAAACGTATTTTATCTATTGTTATTGGTCAAATTTACAACAAAAATGAGACTTAAGAAAATGATGGAGAAGGCATTTTAATATCATGTATTTTAAGAAAGAAAAAGCTTTTGATGACACGATTCAACCCATCCAGCTGTTTTTGTTCTTTTTGTTTTGTACTCACACGAATAGTAAGAAGAGCTGTTCGCTGCTTTTCATAGTTGGTTTTCATGTTTCTCCAGCTTTTTTCGTCTTGTAATAAAAGTAACTGCTCAGACAGCTGATATGAATAAAAGAAGGAAATAAATAAAGGTTATTGTTTTGGCGATAAGTTTTGCATTTTTGCATTTTTAAATATTTGTTCCCGAAATACAGTTATTTATACAGGTGCAAAGGAATATTAAAGAGTATTTGAAAGCACACAGACATGCTAATAAGTATGTTAATGTTAAAAATGTTTTTTTTAATAAAAAGTAAAATGGAGATGCACATGTTCGACATTATGCCATGTGTATTTTATCCAGCAAAAATAATATACGAGAATACTCAAATAGCAATACGTTTATTTTATTTTAAAGTTATACAGGTTGGTTCAAACGTCTTAGACCATCTCTTGGGTGATGATAAAGGACATTCAACTAAGTTGAAAGTTCCCATGACAAAAACTGTTTAAGCCTTTTTTTACGGATATATCTTTTCAAAGATTAGAATTTTTAGGTTAAGTCTTTGGCCGTTCAGATGATGCATTCTTGAATTTAATTAGGAGAAATGACAGATTTTGTAATATTAAAGATCAGATACTTGTTGAAAAAAACACCAATTTGTGTCTTATGGTAGATACACAAAAATTTAACAAACTAACAAATTCAGTTCTGTTTTTTTCTCAGGAAAAAGCTTGAAAAAAATCGGCATTAATTTTTATGCCTTCGAATCACCACGAGTTTACTTTACGTGTAAAATATGTTTTTTTTTTATTTTGACGTAAATAAAATTAATTGGGGCAAAAATATAAAAAATTTGAATCATAATTAATAAACTCTAATTGTTATAAACGTCTGAATTTGAATAACAAATTTTCTACTATTTGGATAAAAAACACTTGCCGTCATTTTTGTAAACACATGATCGGAATAATGTCCCTCTTAGCTTTCTAAACGAGATAAACATGTAAATGAGGTTTACATACATATGTAGTTCAATTTAAAAAAGCGTAATTATGATGCATACATAATTTAAAAATTCACGCACGCAAAATAATTGATGTGTCAAAAAATCTAATTCGTTGTGTTTTATTTATTTTTGTTTTATTTATTTTAACTATTTTACTCGTAATTAATTACCTACCTAAAATATTTAATACAATGAAATTTAAAAGTAATTACTAATCTGATCTAATCTAATTGCTAATCAGTATTTCTTACAGTGTTAAACAACAATGTAAAGCAACAAAAACTGTTCTTTTATTTCCGTTACGTATAAATAACAAAACGAGCACACATGCCATAAAGTCACTCTATCTTTTTTATTATGTTTTTTATTACAATTTCACGATTGGAGATTGCACTCTAATAAGATTATCAGTATTGTAGTTTACTGTAGCGGATACAAAGATGTTTTTTTGAAAGCTTTAATCTGTGATTAGTTAGCTGCTCAGATAAATGTAACCGCTGTTGACTCTTCTCGTAATGTTTCTTCGGATAGATATACGGTTTATCGAAGTGTCGTTTTCAAACCACACTTTTTCCAAATCAATTATTTCCGAGATTATTGACTTAGATCTTGTGACAGAAAGAGAATAAAGATGAAACTCACAATACTTTTAAATATTAGCAATTATTGCCTTTTTGAATTCGTCCTTTCTATTTACGTTTAGTTCGTGTCAGCATCAATTTTGACTTGACAGTTTAACAAATGTTACTGCATGCCGTCGTTCACAATGAACATGCAACATGCGTGCTAGCACGAAATTTTGTCAAACTCTACAAGATGAAAGTTTGCTAAGAATGAGCTTTAAATAAAAAATGAAACGTTGGAATTTCAGTCACTCCGATTTACCAGATTTTTTCCTTTTCTTTCCATTAACTAGATTTGCAAAATTCGTTTAAATCATTGTTTCATATAGAGATAAAAGCGAAAAAAAGCGAAACAATAAACATAAACAAAATAAGTGTTACGCTCTATTAAAACAACTGCATGAGAGCTTTTTATGGACCATTTTTATTCTATTTGTGTCATCGCATATACGGAAAAATATTGGGCATAAACGATAATGAGAGGCACAGTGGAAATGAAAGGAAACGGGTGTTGATATGGATGGAAGCCCGCTTTTCAGCTGTGACGACCGGAAGTTGAAGCGCCGCGACGCGCTCATTATAGTTAATGGTACAAGCGTGCGCCGAAGAGCCTGTAGTTACTAAAAATTTGAAATTATCAAAATTCCAAATTCCTTGAGAAAATTATTCCACATTTTTATCAATACCTAACTACGTTACAACTAAAATCTAAAAACATTAGGTATGTAAAAATTTAATTACAAAAAGCAAAAATCGCACAGTACTTTCTTATTGAACAGTCATGATAGAGAAAACTTGTAAGTTGTCACAAAACCGCGTTTTTATTCCCGCAATAATTTTAAGTAGGAAAAGCTTTTAATAACTGAGGAATTCATTTTGCTAATGAATTAGTTCTCTCAAAGCCGTATTAAAGCTTACTTTAAAAGGAACTTAGTGCATTTCTTGCACTGAAATGGGTATCCAATCATGTCGGATTTGAAACGTGCCATTGTTTCAGCGCATTTCCCTCTTGTGTAAACCAGATGTCTGCAGACTAATCCGAAAAGTAGAGGAAAACGTGGTCTCCTCAGAAAATTACGTCGCAGCTAAGATGTATTTCAACTGTTTGACTAAAGCAAATTATTGTATAAAACCCATTATTCATTGTATGTTAGTTTTAGCATACTTTCGAAACAATTCTGCTTATAGTTCGAGAGAAAAAACTGAACGAATTAACAAGTTAGGTGTAATTGGTATTCGGTGTGGTCGTTGTTTTAAGCAAAACCGAGTTACTAATTTCTGTTGTAATTACGGTTTTACGGTTCTGTTTCGTTTAGTGTTACAAATTCATCTAAAAAAAAGCATTCCGAACTTTATTCGAAATGAAAACAGATAAAGTTCGAGGATTTGTTTTCAGAATTATAAATGGTCCGTAAAAAAATTACTATGAAATCCCACTAAAGCCCGGTTTGTTTTTATCTGAAATAGAATCTTTGTCAAGTCCACATTAAGATTATAGGTATAAATAAGTACAAAAAATTGAGAGAACATAAATATTTCCTAATTTCTTCACTTCAAAGTTAACGGATTATTTGCAAGGTGGAAAACGTTGAAATTTTAATTACCCAAGTGCTAAAAAGTTTCAGCTTTTAATTAACAATTCAAAACAAAATCTCAACACAAAGCCAATGTTGTCTCAGTCGGCAGGCTTATTTATGTTCATTCTTTTGGTTGTGGTGGCCACGCACAGCTTACCTTTGCTTTTTTATTTTGTTGGCTTGGGCAATTAGGGAAATTTAAAAATTCTACAAGTGTAAAAATAAATAAGCAGCACATTCCACAAATCAGTATTTTTCAGATTATTTAAAGCAACCGGGATTTGAATGTTCAAATTTTAAATGCTTAAATTTTAATAAAACCTTGATCTTCCTAAGCCAGATTACAAGATTAATATTGCATCTTACGAGTGGCGTGAAAAGCTACTTTAAAAAGTATCTATCTAAATCTATAGATAGTAATAATAATAAACTATTACACTCCCGTGCTTATGAGACTCATTTTACTTTTATTTTATTTATTCTATTTTTTCAAAAACCGAACCATATTATTCCTCAAAGTACTTACTACATTAAAAAATGGAGTTTTTGAGTAATGACGTCATCAAAATTTTTGTTAAATAAAAAACCCTATTTTTTAGCCATTTCTAATAACAACACAAAAGTATTAAATATTACGTAACAAAGTTTTCGAAAAAAAATCATTCGAAAACTGAAAAACGTAAATTTTAACAAAATTTTAATTTTAAAATTTAAAATTTAAAATTTCAATTTTAAACTAAAAAGTGTAAAATTTTAAGTTAAGTTCGAAATTGTGTATTTTTCAAAAAGAAAATTGACCTGTTTGAGCATTTTTGCCAAAACAACATATTTACAGTTTTAATAAGATTATTTGACTTTACGCCAACACTTCAAAGAAATAACATTTTTTGCTTAACCTGAAACGAGTAAATCTGTAATTAAAACTTCTGACTCAGTGGAAAAAAAGTTCATTGTTTCTCTTAATTTTGGACTTGGAATTTTTTTTTCTTTATGCTTTCTAAGTCTCATCACATTGGCGGTTTTATTTTTTGCCAACGATACCACCTTGACAATTAATTAATTAATTCAATAATGATTGTTCTTGTGTAAAAAATACTTTGTTTTTTATCTAAAAGTTTCTTAGAGTTGCCATTTATTAAAATTATGATGTTTATCACAAACATTTTTGTTATTTTTAACTTCCGTAAGCTCAAAGTGACATCGTTGTTAAAAAAATAAAACCGCCAATGTGATGGAATTTAAAACGCAGAGAAAAATTATTACAAGTCCAACATCATTCCGGACTCAATAAAATAGTACGCAAAACGGTTATTTAGGTATGTACTCAGTGCCTAAAAACAGTTTATGCGGACTAAAAAATGAAATGCTAACGAATTTTTTTTAATTAGAAAGAGGTGTAAATTCGTGTTTTGGGAGCTTTAACTAAAAAATCTTGTATGCACCACGTACGTAAAAGGGTATAGGTGACTCCTCTCATTAAAGACTCGGCTCCTACGTCGCCTCGCCATTAATTACGATTCTTCCCCTAAAACCCTATTTTGCGAACTTATGTATCAAGTTATATAGCTATTTTATACAGTTTTGGCGTAAAATCAAAGATTTTTTTTTCCTCTTGTAAACTCAATCCGGGGACATACTGTATAATTTTGCCGCTTACTGCTTTACATACATATCTACATACATCATTATATTAAGATAGAATTATGCAAAAACACAATTCTTTTTGTTTATCTTTGCTAACTTTAACCTTTATAAGCCTGATTTTTAAAAAGTTCAATTTATCGTTGGCAAAATAAACTAGTTTTAAGAATTACGCTAATCGTACATGTAAGTGGTAATAGCCTCATTTGTTTGTTCCCAAATATAATGCTAAAGTTGTTAACAAAAGATTAAAAAAAAGTTATATGCCAAAAAAACTCGGTTCAACAGCCATAGACACCACTGGTAAATTATTGAAATTCAGTGGAGCAACTTTTCGTAATAAAATGACCATCACTGTCAACATCACATCAACTGACATATTATCTGCACCGAAGAATAATTCCACATCATTTTCTAAAAAATCTACAAATTAACAATGAATGCAACGAAGCGATGTGAAATTCATCCCGAATGAGGGAGGAAGGACATTAGTATTGCAAATCTAGAGAGACCATTCATCATCCGCTATCGCTTGCACCACAATACGCGAAATAAAATCAGCGTTTGGTTGGATACTATTTGCAATGAGCCATCCATCCACTCCAAAATCCCGATACAAGTCAATCAACGTTTCAGAATGAAACGAACATGATGTGTATCCAGACATTTCCAGTAATCACGAGCAAACTCGTACCTGGATTGCTTTAAGTGATTATTCGTTTGCAAATAACATTTTATATCCTAGACACGCGTAGCCCTTAAAATCTTACACTCTCGCACGTTGCTGAAATTGAGAAGGGCCCATTTGAATACCAATTCAAGAAGTGTAAAGCCTTCGGTAATTGCCCGCATTCAATCACCGTGTTTTCAAAAATGAATTTAAGTTGCTTGCTTTAAATGCAATACGGCTGAAATTATTTTTGGAAAGCTCAAACTTTGCGCCCAAGTTTTCTACATTCTTAAGAAAGATAACTATATACAACTATATTTTAAAAAAAATAGCAATTTTATATTATAGTTAGTTAGTTCATGACACAAAAAAATAAGTATTGTAATTTGCGCCGAAATTGAGAAAAAAAGTACAACTTAATGTTGTATACATCATCTGAGTCGTTATTAAAATAGTTTCTGCTGCTTTAAAAAAAAACATTTCTGTAATCATGCTTTATTTTCCGAGCACAAATTGTAAAAATTTGACATTGAATAAAATGTGCTTAAAATATTAAATCGTAAAGACAGTTCTAATTAGTTAACAGTTAGTTGTATGTTTTCTCGGTACGAAAAAAAATATTACAATTTTCTGTTGTGAATTTTATGTAAAATTTTGTTTATTACCTATCTGAAAACCAGCCTATATATAATTTAATCTTTTCACATCTTTGTTGTGTTAAATTTAATACTCGTATTATTTAAAATTTTTCAAATCAAGGTAACAACAAAACTTGTTTCGTTTTCAAAGGTGTTTAGATAAAAGTTACAAAAGACATAATCACGCAATCAAAATATTTTTAAAATGTATGCGAACGAGTAACAAGAGACAATGTAAAGCTCGAGAGGGAAGAAGATAATTGATATTTCGTCGCTTATCTTTTAGTATGTTGTTAAAAAAACATGAAAATATTTTAATGACCCGTTTTACTGTAGCCAAGCATATTATTTTAAAATCTTCCTTTTTAAGTAATGTTATCGTTTAACCTAATGCCCATACTTATCTTTATCGCATTTATAATTCACATATTTTGCTATTTTTCCTACCTACTATGCTTTACAAAAATTTCTTCTACCTCACTTACATTTTGTTTAATAAATATTTTCATTGTTTGTTCTTTAATTTTTTGTTTGAACGATTTACTCTAGGTAGGTACTGTGTATACTGATCTACAAGCAGGAACATAGAAATTAAGTTTTCCTAAAAATGCCTGACTCGGTAACCAACCAGATAAATTCCACTCAGTTTAAGTTTGTTTATTATATCTCTATGAAAATGAATCGTAAATTAATGCTATTAATATTTAAAACAGTGAGGCTGAACGCTTGTTGAATTCAAAATTTGAAATGTAACTTTTCTGTTGAATTTAACAACGAAATCCAATTAAAAGCGATTTACAAATTAAAGCCTTTCAAATGAAATTACATTTGCATTTAGGGCCTCAAATAAATTCTCATAATGGAAAATAAATTTTCAATACACCTCATAGCATTCAACTAAACATATTAAACAACTCATCAAAACTTTGTAGTCTGATGATTATTAAATAAAACTGGAATAAAAGCTTTTTAAGCTGATAGAACGCAATTATCTAAAATAAAAAAAATGCATTACCGAAAAAAAAAATACAGTCAATTATGTCGCAAGTATGAAATTTATACATATTTATACACATAAAATGCTTTGATGTTGTTGAATTGCTAACAGATACTGTAATGTTACAAAACTCGTAAATTTTCCTACGTCTCGTCATTAAAGTTTCAAGTGTGCCATAAAACATCGGTTTACCACTAAATGCGTTATCTACAAAACTTCTATTTTCAATGATATATAGATGTGTTTACAAAATGATTTTTTTCCTGAAAATTCTATAAAAGTGAGGGTACCTAATTTTAGTACGGCAAAAACAGTTAAAAAATTATCGAACATTAAAATGTTTCATTATTTATCAGTTGTTGGCAAGTCTCATCAAGCTTTTGATTATTATTTAGTAAATAAATAAGATTTTATAATGACCGCCTTCGCAGACTATACCTAACGATCTACTCGTAAGTGGTTTTAAAAAGTTGATAAAATCCAAAAATTACTTCTTACAATATTTAAAAAAATGCAAAAATAAAACACGGAATTGAAGCATCTTAAAAAATTTCAATTTCAGGATCATTTATTTTAAACATTTAGTTTGCCACCAGAAATAGTTATTTATTATACAAGACGATAAAGAAATTGTCACGAGTGGACTTTTTTCACGAGTAAATAAACAATCTTTATCGTCGTGTATAATATTTCGTTTTATTTTGTACTCACCTACCTGAATTTCTTAAATATAAACAGTAGATAAAAATTACTTTATTTCACTAGACGATAAAAGACTACTTTATCTATTGAAATTAGTTGATAAAAGCACTCTTTAACATTAAGTACAAAATAAAATGTTTTAAACAAATTGCTATTTATGAAAAAACAATTAGTTGGTCTCGCTCAGGAAAACCAATATTTTACTATCACATTCTGGGTTGTTATGTATTTTTAATGCCACGAGCCAATAAATTTATTTCGAAGATATTCGTACTTCAGGTAATCATACAATGTTTCTTGAAATCATATTTTCTGAAGGAATATAAAATAAAATGTACTTGGTGTCTTGTAGTAAATTGTAGAAATTTTCAGTTTACGTTGAAATTAGACGTATCATCAAATATGTTTTTTATTGTTTGTTACCATAAATAAATCCTAAATATATGCAAAATTGTATGTATTTTTTCGAAATAATAGAAATTGAACACTAAATCTGAAAACCATACGCAGTAAACTAAAAGTTATATTTTGAAATTTGTTAAAAGAAAGACATTTCCTTTTTAATTTTTTAGATGTCCTACATTTCAAGCCCCAAATAATTTACGCTGTTAGTAATTTATATTCGGGGTAACAGATCACTCACGCATCGATTGCGTGTTTCTGACAGTTTCTGACCAACTTTGGAAAGATAAAGTTTCAAACTGGAGAGAACTTCACAACAGTCACAATCTGTATCAAATTTTAATAAGATTGTAAATGACAAGTAAAATTTGGGTTTCAAAAAGTTTTTCAATTTTAATTTTATAAATCTCTTAATTTTATTTTAGCTGACAGTTTGAGATACTTGCGTTTTCAGCACAATCAGTTCAGATCATTAACAAAATTCAGCAATTCATTCATAAAAGAATTTCTTACCTCTTTGCCCAACCAATTTTTCCATCTAGCCCATTTCGTAAAGTTCGGTCTCCAATATTCAATCATGTACTCTTCAGCATATTCTTGTCCTTGGCCATTCCCGAAACGTCCTTGAGTGCGACAGCCTGTTATCACGTGCAACTCTTCCAAGTTTATTTCCAAATATTCCTTGGCATCTCGAGACACCATTTGTCTCGGACACCAGGCGCCTCCGTTCTTGTCATTGCGAAGCCTGAGAACAATGAACGTTATTAAATTGAGCAACAAAATTTATTAATCGTGGACTTGTTTCTTAATTCCGATTAAATCAAGTCAAGATTAAGAGCTGTCATACTAAATAGTTAGATAAATTTTGTAACTTTAGTTGTTAATGAAGGACAAAACATTCCTGCATTAAAGCTTTGCAGCTTACGGATATTATTTGTTTGGAACGAACCTAAACTATGCATCTTTGTGCGGCTTCATCAATTTGAAGCAAAAACGCGAATGCAGCCTTCATTTTATTGCATCCTTGGCAACAAACGAACTGGCCGTAATAAAAGTTCAGAGCGAAAGCAATCAGAGATCACAATATGCGATACTTTATAACAAACGTGGCTTTTACAGCGTGTATGTACACAGAAAGCGATATCGACGCCCCATTCACGTTTGCATCTGTGCTTTGAACTTTTTTATCCACCAATCGGGCATCTGAACGGTGGTGCAATTGCGGAATTAGTGTGGAAACATAAAACCAGATAACGGTTAATAATTACTTTTTGATAGCTACTAAAAAATACGGCCAACCACACGTTGCTTTCATCATTCACGCTTCTGCTATTTGTAAAATAAATGTATGCGATTTGAAAGGTTGCAATCGCTTAGCAAAAGTTACAGTGTTTTATTTATATATTACGGAGAACTACATACATTTAGGTATTCGTAGTTTAAATGGATATTGAAAGATTTTATTACCCAGACACCTTTTGCGCAAAATTAATTCAGGCCCACAAAACCGGCCAGTTTCTGTTTTGAGTTATATAAAATGTCTGGGTTTGTATACGTCTTATTTATGTTTAGTCCTGAGACAAATAAAATTTGAATTTACACCAACTTCAAAATTACAGTTCGCCTTTTTTCAAAATATATTTTTAGTTTAGTAAATGTTGAACAATGTTTCTAAAATTTTTAAATTCTCGTATATAATAAAATAATAGGTATTTTGTTTTTATTTTTAGTAACATGTCTTTTTAATCAAAAGTAGTAATTATGCATCAAGTTAAAGTGTCTCTTCCTTTAGTACTGAAACAATAAAAAATATTTTTACAGCTCGAAAGGTTTAATAATATTATCAAGAGCTGTGTCGATTTAGTTCTTCTATAGCCTATAGTATTGTCATTTAGAATTTAATTAAAACTATGGCATAGATTCTGTGATGTAATCATAAGAAACATTAATTAATTAATGAATAACGTTTGTTATTCATTATTTGATTTATTTGTTTGCTCACAAACGCTGTAATACCAGAGTAACAACAAATCTCAAAAAATTAACAAGCAAACAGAGCCCTAATCAGTCCGTATTAAATTTAATAAGTACATGTTTACATGTTTTAATAAGTCCACTTAGTCTGAAACTCTTTGTATATACTGACCGACTTCCTCCCTATTTAACTCTTTAAATTAACTCTTCCATATAAAGCAAAATTCAATTTTTGCGAGTGTATGATACAATTATTTTATTTTCAATAACAGAAAACAGGTTACAAGGACTCACTTCTATAATTCACAATTTCATTAATGCTGACAGTTCATATTATCGATTCAAAAGAAATAACAAGGGTTAATTCACTAAAACCTGAGTTGGTTTATTTTGGAAAATCACATGACAGGTTAAATTTGCATAAAAGAGTTGTAATAAAGCTACTTTCACAAAATACATTAATATTTTTATATTACATTAGTAAGAGTATACAAGAGTATACCCTTCAATATTTTCACAAGAAAACGAAACTTTGTCAATTTATTTTTAATTTAATTTAAATTAGGTTTAGAAGACGTGTGACCAAAAATTAATTAGTGTACAAAAAGATGTTTTTTTCTATTTCGGTGTTAGTTAGAATAAGTCTATTCCAGCACCCAAAGGATGTCATTTGAGTGCTGGAATAAGTCGTTGGCGTTAATTTAATTTTAGTGACGGACATTCTTCACAATTCATTTCCAAATATGAAAATAAGAATTATTTTATTTTTTACAGCCGGCTAAAATTATTCCACATAAATGTCGCCAACCCTCACAAAATTCTCTAGAAAAAAAATTATTAAAATTTTCGTTTTTTAATTTATAAAATGATTTAAAGCGCCAAAATAGAAAAAATAGTATAAAGTACTTGTTGCAGAAGGTTCTTCAAGCACTCATTTGTTCCTTAAATCGCCGCTACGCGGCTCGTTTCGCAATTTCAAATTTGTGCTTGAATAGATATACCTTCTGCAACTTGTACTTTAATATACTATTCTACAACTTTTATTCTCTTTGTTTAGTTTTTATTCCCCATAACCAATTACACTTTGAATTTTTAAAAGTCTTCGTCAAAAATGCGAACGTAATTAAGCAGCAAATTATCAGTGCTCCTGTCTTTTCAATTGTGATAATATACAATTATTGAAAAAATTATTTATACAAGGTGTGTCAGAACTCGCGCCCAGAGAAAAATTTCAAGTAAGATAAGATACCAGGAAAATAGAAAAAATGTTTAAATATTCTATTTGTTAAAAACTTTTGACATTTGTTTTTTGACTTAGAATACAGTTTCCTTGTTTCCACTTCTAATAGCCTGTAGCAAAAAAACTTAGAAAATTATTTTTCCAACAAAAATAAATAGAGTCAAAGTGCACAATTTAAACTCTCATAACTTCGAAATTTTTATAGATCGAATTTTTTTAACATTTTTTTTATGTTCCTGGTATCTTACCTTACATAGCATTTTTTTTGGGGCGCGAGTTCTGGCACACCTTGTATAGTATTCAAATTATTTAAATTTCTCTCTAATTGAATAATATAGTATTTTCTATTTTGCGTTTATAATTCTGCAATTAATACAACTAATACTAATACTAATCTTAAAAAGCTTTGAGAAGCGTTAAATGGTAAAGCTTTAAAATTATATTTTTGCTTATTCTGTAATGACGGTGTCAAAAATGCTATAAAAGCAACAAGGCGTTGTTATCCTGTGCCTTGTCTTAATTAATCTACTTTTGTGTTTCTAATAGAGAAGATCCTAATCGAGCACAGCAAACAAATCGGCCGTCCTAACTGGCCTAACTCTGTAGGGCCCTATAACATTTAAAGACGATTTTAGGAGCTTAGTCGAGAAGTTCTGGGACAAGGTGATTATTCTGCATAGCCGGGTATAAAGGGAAAATTGGGAACTTGCTAGTTAAATTATCGGCCGTCCATTAGGTTGCAATATGCCCTGGGTCCACTTTATTGTTACAGTGCATTAAAATTTGATAATCGCTAAATTGAGTTAAATTTATCAATATCGTGGCCAGGTTGACCGTTTAGTTAGCGCTCACGAGTGATAACCGCAAGACTGCGTAGCGAATTTATTGCGTTTACATATGTTGATCATGAACGGTCCATCGTTTTAACGTGACGCGACAAAATTTATATTCTAGGAAATTGAATAGCGACCATATCGACTGGCAGTTTCCAACCAGCGACGCCGAAGTCGTCGTTGATCCGGAAATGCTTTTAACGGAATGTTATTCCAGCCGATCTCCATCAACGTTTTGACATTTTACGGGGTACCTGTTCACAGAGCCACGCAGTCTTTCAGAATTCTGCTCTTTGATGGCAGGTGATATCGCTTTCATAAAGCAGCAACCATCGTTTGTCAGTTATCGACCTGCACAGTTTTTGGTTTTGTGCCGATACGCTGTCATGTTTCAACCGAGCATGCTGTTATTTTTTCAACCAAAGCTAAATGGAAATCAGAAAAGGTCGGTGGGAGACAAATATTTTCTAAATTATTCACCATTCGTTCAGACTTTTTAATTAGTTTTCAACTTTTAATAACTTTGTTAAGTATTCATTAATTTAATCACCTTGTGCATAGAGCATTACCTCTAAAGCAGACAATTTTAAATACAATTTGTAAAGCGCATTTCCATAAGTATAATTTATCCTACTTTTACATGGAATTAAAACCACAATTTTTTGAAAAGTTCTCCCAAGCAGATTTAGAAAAAAAAAGAGAATAAAACAAAATGACTGAACTTGAAAGTTCTGTTTATTCCTTCGTATTAAAAAAACTGGTTTCGGCAGTACGAAACATCGAGATTTTTGTAGTTAATTGCAATAAAATTATAACAATTTAAATACATTCACTATTCATTGAACTACAAAGTTTTAGAGAGAGACCCAGAGATACAATTATGAATGTTTCCTATTTTTGAACTAGTTCATTCTCAAGTAAGTTGCCTGACATGTAGTTGATTCTAACTAGAGCAAAAAATTTTTTAAAATGACATATGTTCAGGTCTTTGTACATGTTTAAGTTGCAAAAGCTGTTAACCAATTTCAAAATAGCTATTTATGTATCAAGTATACGCAAAATATGGTTTTAGGGGATGAATCGGAATTAATGACCATGCAACGTAGGAGCCGAGTCTTTAATGAGAGGAGTCACCTAAAACCTTTTGCATACGTGGTGCATACAAGATTTTTTTTTGTTAAAGCTCCCAAAATACGAATTCACACCTCTTACTAATTAAAAAAAATTTTGTTACCATAGTAACCAATTTTATTTTTCTGTCCGCAAAAACAGTTTTTGGGGACTGAGTATCTAAAATAACCGTTTTGCGTACTATTTTATTGAGTCCGGCAAAGACTCATTTTAGGGACTCAAAATTAGTTTTTACATTTTTTAAAGTGTGTAGGTACTGCACACTATGTTAAAAGAGAAATTCAAAAAAAAATTAAAATTACTTAAATCTTTGTTTAGCTCTTTGTAGTTTAGAAATAATGTATCAATACAACATTTAAAAAGCAAGAGTTGAAATTATTTAATAGCAATTATAGTAATAAAGCTGTTAGTCTACGCTGATGGTCAAAAAACTTGAAATTGCACCTAAATTTTAAGGGGGAAAATCTGGAAAACTATGTGTATGTGTGAAGTACTTGATATAATAAATAAATTTTAAATTGAAAAATAAGTAATTAATGCGATTTCTATTAGTGTAGAATCTATTTTTGCCAAGCTACGTACTTTATTGTTGTAAATGTTGTATTATAATTTATGTACAATGTACATTATATTATTCGTTAAATATCTACTGATTATAAAATCAATATTAATAAAGCTAGCGAGAATAATTTTTTTTCCAGAATACTTCACTAGTTTTTAACAACGAGTAAACTTATTCTTTAGCTTGTTAATATGTTAGTATGTTATATTTTTATAAGTTTTACTGGAAAACTTGATAAATGTAACTAAAACATTTGTTAATGTACCATATGATGCGTAACGGTATATTTTTATAGAAATACTTTTTGTACCTACCTTTAAAATTTTTTTGATGCGAACTATAGTTACAAATAAAGTTAAGGACCGATTTTATTTCAATAACAAATTTTGGTTTGGAAATTACATGGTTTGTAAATTCGTGTACCAATAATAAATGATTTTCAAAGATTTTGTATTTATAGTTCTAAAATGTAGTATCGTCAATAACTCCGCTTGAGATGACTTCACGGTAAATTAAAATGCCTAGTAAATAGCTGTATTTACCTTCCATGTTGCGGTCCGACACTGCTGGAATCATAAGCAGAACTTGCGGTTATTGCAGAATCCTTAATAGCTCCAGACTCCATTCCAAGAGCTGATCCGCATGATCCTGCAAACAACAATAAAAGTCTTAAACAAGTTCCGTTTATTTAAACTCCCATAAAGCAGATTTCTAATCAACAATGACAAAAGTTATAAAGACAGACCTCAAGGGACATCCTCAATCCAAACATACCACAAAGAACCGACGTTAAATTCAAATATTCGCTCATCAATCTCTGGAGCGCAGGTTGCTTTAATAATTTACGGTTTTAGAAGCCACGCTCCGGGGCAAATCAGCGACATACAAACATGTCAATCAAGTGAACCAGTCGTGAAGACAAGTTTACTTTGAAGTTCTTTCTGAATGTTGCATTCCCAAGGAACAGATAAAACTCCAAGCTATTTATCTTGTCATAAAAATAAACTAAAAGGGTTTTTGGCGTTACCAAAAATAGAACGCTTAAGAATAAATTAAGTGAATTTATTAAAATGGCTCCTAATTGAAGAGCAGTTGCTCTGGAACATCTAGAAATGCGTATTTAACCTTTTGAAATAATCTTTTAGATAGTTACGACTGAATGGGTTGCGTGACGTAAAGTGATTTGAATCCTACATAGTTAATGAATTTCGTGACCTAAACCCAGAATAAATAAGACGATTGTTCGAAGATTAGTAAAAATATTGAAAAAAATTGCAAAACGTGGTACTTAACTGTTATTAACATTATTGTTATATTAAGTTCATAATGTAATGCTTCGGTTTATCCGTAGGGAAATTATGTCCAAAATGTACCCCAACCGATAGTTGTAACATAAACTAGATTCACTGAAGAGGCGTCAACTACAAAGAATAGAGTGAGTAACAGACACTCCATTTCATAATATAATAAGTCGATATACTCATTAGGAAGCAGCGAAGTGAACGATCCAGAATTCTATGTATTGCGAATTGAGATAATCAGGCATATACGTAGATGATGAAAGTTAAAATATAAATAGATTTATTGGTTACAAAACACAATACTACAAAAACAAAATCGTGAAAATTTTTCAATTTTAACACAAAACTGCAAATACTCTAGAAATAATACGAAAATTGCTAAAACCTTTTACCTGTAGCAACTTCGAAGAAGTTATGGATTAAAAAGATTTTTTTCAAGCACAAGACATGCTATGTCTCCAAATGTGTTTATTCATAACCATATATGTAATGTTGACTTTTCTATCCTTGGCGGAGGGTAGAAAATGTCTCTTTACTACCCTTCTAATCTAATGACTAATCTAAACCCACATTTGTCATAATTAAACGCATTGATTAGTGGATACGCAGCTGCGTGCCGTAGTTATGGCGGTGTACAAATTAATTCTTTGTCTGAATCCACCCTTTCAATAGATTTAAAGGCTTAATGAGCAAAAACTGTCACACATATCTAGCACAAAACAGCGTCACTACGTTGTTTGTAATGTTTGTTGCCATAACGACGACATGGTTGACAGATGACTCGATCAACAAATCAAACTTTTTGAACATTTTTTTACTTTTTTCACAAAAATTAAAAATGCGGTTGTGAATAAAATTGTACCAACCTCGATGAAAAGTTCGACAGAAATAATACATTTTCCACGTCGGTATGTAATCTACTATTTAGTAACATAAACTAAACTACATAGATCTGGTCATTTTTCATGCCGAATAATCTATTTCAAAGCGTTTAAGAAAATTTTTATTTTTTTTAAATCAAATAAATTTGCGTAGGTATTCTTTGCGCCTCATTTTTGATATTTTATATATTTTACGCACAGGTTTTAGGTTTTAGGAGTTAGTGGAGGTCAACTAAAAAAAGATAATTTTTATTTAAAAATTATTAAGCATCTTTATTTTATTAGGGAAAAGGGAGACCCTTTGACCCTCCTGTGGACACACGTCTGATGTGGTCTGACTATTCTGACTGTAATGCTGCAACATTACTGCGGCTCTGTAATCGCAGTCGTACGTTGCAAGTGACACAAAATAAAAGAAGAAAAAATGTGCTTTTACCCGAATTTATGCAAACTAGAAGAAATCTTACACAACTATAAATTATTCTACCTACGCTGTTTGTAAAGCATTCGCTATGAAATATTTACATTTCTGCTCGTTTTACGTGTAAATTTAAATTCTGTTTGTCAAATCTAGACACTCTGGCTGTTACACGAAATAGCAACGTGCAGAATATACTGTGCACACATGATGTGAATATGGGCGATGCTTATAGCGTGTTTGTAGAACTTTTTATGTAATAGTTTACGTGTCAATAGAATCGTGTATGTGTTTTCATACTTGTAATGTACAAATGTATGTCAGCAAACAAACTTTTGTTGAATCACAAGCACTTAGAAATAGTACTTGACAAATAAGTAGAGTCCTAATCGAAAATTATTTAGAAATAGATTTTTAAAGAGGGTGTGTTTTTCAATTTTCTGCATACAAGTACACCGATAATCTGATAAAAGTAATTTCGCAGCGATAACTGAAAGCATTAAATTTTACACCCCTGCAAGTTATATGCTGAACTTTGTAATTGAAAAAGTTATGACGTTTAAAATATGTGCACGTATCAAGGACAAAGACGAACCGAGATAACCAAATAAGGTTGGGATCACTGCCCTATTCACACTTGCAATAAGCAACTTTCTTTGTTCAGGAGAATTTTAAAAGAAAAACACATAAAGCAAGTTTTTGTTTTACCACATTTTACCACGCGGTAAATATAAAATATTCACATCATTTGCATATTACTGATTTAAATAAAATATTGAAAACAATAAAAAATTGTAACAAAGTAAGTTTTGCTGTCACTTATTACAAGTTGTAATCTACCAATTAACATTTGAACAGTCTTCAAGTTTTATTGATAGCAAATGAGGAAAGTGAACAATATGTTTCTGAAAATTCGGTATATCCTCGACTAGAAGCCATTTATTATTACATGTGTAAAACCGTTCCAAAAGTACCATTTTCATTTTCCGGGGTAAAAGTCTATTACGATCTTGACATTTAGTGAATTCCTTACGAAGCAATGGCCGATTTATTGTTTGTAGAACGCAAGCGGCGATATAGGTTACTGGACCATGAGATCAATATGGGCAAAGCTGAAAAGCTGAAATGGAGAATTAACTGCAAAGTTGAAATTGCGGTATTTTCTGAGTTTACTCCAGTACATAAACTCAAATGTAAAAAATGCACATCAATAATATTGTATTTTGCAATTTATGATTTCTCGTACTAACAACAATAAATATGTACATGAAAACAGAAAAACTGTTATAAGATAAATATTTTTTATTAAAACAACATTATAGTTTTTAACATTAAAATCAGTATAAAGATTTTCAATTAACGAGTTTAAAAAGCAGGATAAAAGCAGGTCTTCTACAACTGAACTCTTAAATGACAAATTTATAGTTGGAATTTACGGAGCATTAAGAGGGAATAAATTGTTGCAAACCTCTGACGATAAATTTAGAAACGTCAAATGCAGTTAGTTTGAAAATGTACTTACCATATCTCTTGAATAACATTGAAAATTAGTTACTGCATTTATCCCATTGAGTATCTACACAATAGTATTTGTGTTACAAAAAGTTTCATAATTCACAAAACGTGTAGTTTTAAAACCAAAGCTCTATATTGTTTTCAACAACCGTGTTCTATTCAGAACGAAGAAGTACTATAATAAATAATTCATTCTTGCAACTTTTAAAAATCTCATTATATGTCTCATGATCTATATTATGCATATGTATATTTAAACACACATATGTATATTGATGGCAAAAATAGGAGTTCGGCTTTTCAACTTTTTTAATAACTTAATACCTAGCATCAATAATACCTCTATTGTGCTCAAAAATATTTTTCATTCCATTTATGTACAGTGAAGAAAAAAATAATAATAGGTTTTTCTCTTTTAAAGCTGTATCGAGTAATAAAGTCGATAGATTTAAATGTCACGTTGGATTGACTTATTATAACTTATGACATGATGTAGGCGTCGAAAACATGCTAAGATTATATCGAGCTTTCGGTAGATTGATAAACTGAACGTCAATAAAAATTAGAATATAGAAGTTTTTATGTTTAGTGTTATTTTGGTATTAAATTTTCACAACCTGGAAATAACATCTAGTCTATAGATGTTGATAATCTTTGATTATACATTTAGCAACTCAAACACATTATCCAGCAGATGTTCGACTCTGGTAGATTAAAATGTACATAATGATCGTAGCAAATCCCACAATTTATACAAGTTCGAACTGTTGTGATAATTAGTGCTGTTGGATCAAAGACATCTGAATAAAGCGTATTTTCGTACACTGGAAGCGCTCGAATCGCGATTTGCATTCAATAGGGCACAAAGAGTGCGGTCGTATTTTGGTGTTAAATTAAATTCACCCTTTAGTTAAATGACTAAAGTCTTGTACGGAATGAATAATTCTAAACTCGAATTGTACAAAGACGTGTAAACTGATCCTCGCATTAGCTTTGAAAATTAATTTGTATCAAAAAACACGACTGGTGTAAATTTCCCGGAAACCTAACCACTCGTTTAAAGAAACTTTTCGCATAATTTTCGACTCGAAGAGCCGAAGAAAGACTTCGTGCAGGCCGAAGCAGTAATCATCTAAAACCTGATGGGACAATGGGCCATTTGACTGTGTGAACGCGATCTTATCGGCTTCGCTGTTTAACACTCGCAAACTGTTAGCTCCGGGTTTACACTTCACCGAGATAGCTTTAGTAGCTAAAACGCTGATATCGTCCATTACATCCCTCCAAAGCACAGGAAGGGCACGCAAATATCTTATAGTTATAATGGTGTTAGAAGTGGCACGTTCTACGGTTTCGTGTTTACCTTCACGTATCTGTCTCAAAGCTTCAGCAGATAATTATTGCCAGACTCTTTGCTTCTTTTAAAGCCCCCTTGGGCTCGTTTAGAACTTAACAGAAGTTCTAGGTCACCCTCACTACTCAACTTTATCTCTTTTTGCTTAACGTCGGGTTATATTTTTAATGGCGCGCTTTGCGGCTGCCATAATCAATGTTTCATACTTTCATTTCCACATCTAAAGTGATAAGAGGATAAACGTCACCCTATTATACAAATAAGATAAAAAAACTTATTCCGAGACGTGTTCAAAGAGGCTAGCTAAAATTAACTCTAAAACAAGCAAGAAATTCAAAAACAACTCAAAGCAACTTTCTTCCACAGAATATTTAATTTGAATTCATGAAAAATTACTAAAACAAATCTAAAAACATTTAAATTTTTAACATATTACCCTTAAATTGAGCAAATTAAAATAGTTTCCATCTAACTTCGTCAAATCTCAAATTTTTGTTGCGTCAATTTTTAAAGAAAAAATTTTACAACTTTTTAATTAAAATTAAAGTCCTAAATAAGAGGCATGCAAGTCTTCAGACTTTGTAATCGAATTACCGTCTTGAATTTCTAAAACTAACTTTTTCATACTTCTCAAGTTCTGACCTTTTAACCAATATATTTGTAATAACCTGTATAAGACGGTTTGAAAACCACGTGGCATTATAAAATAAAAACCAAATTATAGGATTGGAAAATATAAAAACGTCCCTTATATTTTATGCATTTAATCTACAAAATGGCTTAATAATACTTAAAACTTATCGTCGGCCTGTAATCACTGTGAAAGTGTTTAAATAAATTGTAGTAACTGGATGGATAGGAAATTGTGAATAAATTTGCGAGGTTAGTTACATCATCCAATATCCAATTCGTTTTCAGTCAAGCTCTTTACGAGGATTTCCTTAGAGTGTGAGAAATTATTCTTTGTTTCAGATTCAGACACTCGTTTCTGGATAATCAAAATCAATGTTTTCACAATGTGTTGGTGGAAAATATTTTCGATAAAGATTTAACACAATTTTTTTATTTATAGTAAACTTGCCTCGGGAGTATTTAACTCTTCTTTGAACTCGAACTCTGTTCATTAAATCAAAAACTCATGTAACTGCAGAGGGTTAAATAAGCCACTAACGTTCACTCCACGTTCTAGAAAATCAACTGTCGCTAACTTATGTGCATTCACACAACATTTGTCAAGTACTTTAAACCAAGTGCATTAACCGATGTGAGACGACTCATAAAGCTTCCACATTCAAATAAATTGTATCTGAGCTACAAAAATTTGTTTGTGTTTTAGTAATCAATAAAAAACAATTTTCACCAATACAATAAACATCACAACTATGAGATGCATTAAACTTTAATACGATTTTCATGGTGCAAGCTATTGTCTAAACCACGCGTTGTTAAATTCAACACAACTTAGCCAACTCGAAATTCGCAATCTGTTATATTTTATTCAGAATGCAATTATCCTCACTGATTAATTTTAAGCTAGAGAGGCAAGAAACTTTTAACGTTATTATTTTTGAAAAAAGTTGATGATGACCTCACTTCTTTGCAACATTCAGCCCTCGATTATTTATTAAAGTTCTCACAACAGATTCTGTCAATTTTCTGTATTAGCACCGATAAAAAAAAAAGAATTTCGTTCTTTTTCTTAAAAACATAGTCAATAATCCAAATTATTCTAATACATTCAGACAATAAAGCTGTCAGTTAGATTAAACACTTAAACACACCGTTTTATTTTCATAAAAATAATTTTCATCTTTTGATGATACCTTTAAATTCATCTTCTTAGACTTGACTACAAATTTACCAGATTCTAATCAAGTAAATTGATTACAGTAAAGAGAATGCCCTGTGTGTCTGGAAATGCAGAGACTGTATATATATCTCAGTGCAGGCGACAGAGAGCGTTCGCATAGCAAGTGTGCTGGTAATTAGTATTTATGAACTCTGGAGCTAAATTATTCATTGTGTTCTAATTACCCTTGCAAAGTTTAGATGCGACAGCGCTAACTGGAAGAACATACTTTCTCGTTTGGTAATATTAAGATGTATTGGTCCTTCAGGGCGTATCGGTGTTTCAACTTTGTCCTTCGGGGAGATTTAGATGCCATTTCCTCTATTTCTTTGATTATAAAGTATTAGTTAGGAGGGTATCAAAAATTGTGCCCATATATATCAACACATTTAACTCCACCTAGATTGATAAATCAATAAAGAGGTAAAACAAAAGTTTGGAACGCACAGAGTATTGTTAAATATGGTAAGAGTAGTTACGAATTTTTAACAACAAACTTCAAATTCTAAGCTTTCGGAGCTAAAACTTTCCTAACTTTTTAATTACAATAAATAGCCAACTTCATTTCGCGATAATCCATTAAACGGCAATTCCCACTTAATTTAAAATTAATTTAAAATCGTTTCATGAAAGGGATGAAGGCAATTTCACTTTCCGTTTGAGAAAAATCTGAATCTCTTTTATTGTGCAAAGTTAATTTTTCAAATTAATTCCATATTAAAATTATCCACGTTTAATTATCTTTTGGCTTTAAGAATCTGTATTTTGTACTCTGCTATGTTTGAATATAAATTTATCACAATTTTGTAGAATAATAAGTTAAAGCTACATTACAGAAATAAAGCACAGAAAACCTCTCCGTGTGTACTTACCCTCTTACTTGATCTTTGCAAGACTTTAGGACCGAGTGTCCCACATAATCCAATTTGTTGCCGCACTGCTCTCCTTTACTACATAATAATTCAGTTCCAAGACATGACAAACATTGGTAAACTGCAATTTCCAGTCAGTACTTACTACTACAATACCAAGTTTGCTGCTAGTTAGCTTCTACAAACTATTCAGTTCAATAAGATAAGTAGATTAAGTGACCCCGACGAACTCGCATCTTACAGTCGCTAATCAGATTATGGATGCTATTTTCTACTTCTATTTATCATATCCTCTTGTCTTCAAGATCGCTAACTTTTGTTATATACTGTTAAAAAGTGTTTCGAAAGATTTGTGGTTTAATATAATTTTTCTAGCTATAATGAAGTGTTGACCTCGGGCAGGTTTTTGGCCCGAAACGAGAATAAAGCGAAAAGATATTCTCTGAAAGAAACGGCTGACACATTCTGTCGCTAACGTGAACACAGTCTGTAAAATTTTGTATTTTACAGCTTCATCCGTTTTGTCTTATCGACTTTCAGACATGCAAGAATACATATAAGAATGTTCAATATCCAGTTTGAAGTCGGTATATATTCAATTTTATGTAGTTTCAATGCTCCAGCTCTGGCATATCGTTATATTAAAATGTAAGTGAATCGAAAAAGCCACTCATCCAATTATCGAATAAAATCTTGTATATTTTACAACGCCGTAATAACGTAGGTACACTTACTTAGGAAGTTTAAGTTATTTCTACATCTTGAAAAATTAAAGATTGACAATATAAGTAAAACTCGTAAGTTCCTTTTCTAAACCAACAGCTTTTATGTAAAAGAAGTGGGAACAAAATAAACTCTTAATTTTAATGTTGAAGAAATGGGCAAAGTAATATTTTCTTTATTTTGTATTCACTTTGAATCTACTTTCAGACATGTTTCAATTGGAACTGCTAATGATAAATACACAAACTTGCAGAGTTATCTCAGAAAAGTAAATTTGCGAAAAACTATTTCAGCTCTTTAGATTTTCTCTCATTTCATAACTCAAACTGGAAATCAACAATTTCAAATCATTTTCAATTTATTTACTCTAAGTAGCTTTAGTAATAAATAACTTTTGTGAAACTAAACAAATGCAAAGAAAAAAATCTCTTCAAAAGATTAGTGGGTGTAATATAAAACATAATTATGTAACACTGAATGCGAATTTTTTTTTATGTGTTTAACTCCTACCAAATAATTTGCGTAAAAAATTTGCTGGATCTGTTGAAATGATATCAAACACAAATCAAAGTTTATTACAGTTAAGTATTTTTAATTTATTAACACTTTGTTGTTAAACTAAGTTGTGGTCTGAAAAACAAGAAAATTCTTAATAATGTTTGAGAAACACAATCACTGTGTTACATTTTATAGTCGATTATTATTATACAATCTACCATATATCTATATAAATTACTCCTTAGAATATAATTAAGTTTTTTACAGAACTTAGAGGTACTATTTATTTGTCATTTATTAAAGAAAAAATTCAAAATAGTAATTTACGTTATACTCGTAAGTCTGGTAATTCAAACAATACAGTGTGAATAAGATGTTTAATTTTTGAATATTGAAATGAGCGTCATCATGGTGTCCTCTGATTATTTCATACTATGTTTGCGCTTCTATACTCTTTTATAATGTATACTTCTCTCTCTTTAACAGACAATAGCAAACTCATGATATTGATAAAAAGCTACTTATACCAATATCATTTTCTAGTCGTGGAATAAAAAATATCAACAAGAAAAAAGCAGATAGTTTTCCGAGGAAAATTATTGCAAGGATTTTTCTTATTCCCACTGATGAAAAACTGATATGATGTCTTAGATCGGAGACAGTTAACAAAATTGTCTGCTATAATTATAGGATGACAAATAATGTTTCTTTAACGAAACGAATTAAATGTTTCGGTTACCTACGTTGTATTTCTTTTTACCCGATGTTGGTAATTTCATGTTTTAATTAAACAAATTTCCTTTGATTAACTAGAAAAATTACTAATGCATGTACTTGTTAGTTAATACATGTGGTCGGAAGCAGAAAGATAAATTGTCTAAATTTGCAACCGCAATAGAACGCATTATATGTTAAGAATATTTAATAAAATATTTCTTATCAAATTAGTACAAAAAGCAATGTTGTTCTATTTGAAAAGTAGAAGTTAAGATTGTTGTATCGAACTGCAATCGTGGAAGGCAAGAAGAAAACCACAAGAGATACTTAACACCATATCCAACCAGGTGATCAAATGAGGTGATAAAAAAATTGTCATCAAAAACATAAAAAAGATCGCCTCAAACAAACCAGAAATTAAAAAACAACAACGACGTTAGGTTGAGGTAATCAAAAAAAACATTCAAATCTACGAGAATAAAACAGAATGAAATGTCTTTAAATCAGTAACATTTTTTAAGATTAAAAATAAAAATTACGTTTGTCAAAATTTCCATTCAATAAATTATTTTTTAGCAAAAATTTTTTGAGGTTTTACTGGTAAAACTATACACTATAATTTTTTTAATTCGAGTACATTTAATTTGTATTTTCTACACAGCAATTTTTAAAGAGAATACACATAATTATCAATTTTGTTACTGAAAATAATAATTTGCGTATAACTGGAAATCTGTGCTCGGTCCTGAAATTTACGTTCTCAAAATTTCGATGTAAGTCTGAAGTAACCTGTTTTTCATTTGCCATAATCGTGCGTCCCCTTCGTTCTATTTAGTCATAAAAATGGCATGTTAATTTAATTTCGTCGCGTTGCGTGAATAACGTTCCTTATTCCATAAGCCATTCTCAATGCCGCTTCGTATAAATTAAGTAAAACAACAGTAATTTACCTAATTCCAATGCGTCGGTGTGGGGAATAGCAAGGAGCAACAGGACGAGCGTCGACGCCGCGACCGTCGATGGTCCGATAGTGCCCATGCCGACCGCCGTCATTATCGCACCACTGGCCGCATGGCAGCTCACGCACGGGTCACTCACGCAGGGGTCACTCACGCACCGGGTCACTCACGCACTGCCGACACGTCGCCCGCGGCTTTTCAGCCGCTCATTGTTACCTCGTTTAACTCCGGTTTGCGTTTCTCGGCACTGATGAGGGATGATTGTGAATCCGGCGCCACTTCTGCACATCGCTTTTATTCCTCCTGAAACAAAAAGATACTCAGACCGTGCTCATTGCATACTGATTCATATGTGTGAAATGAATTACAAACGGAACACTGCGGTCATTAGACTCACAACTGAAATCCCTAAAGGTTCTGATTATAAAGCGACACGTGCAAAAGACTATTTTTATTGTAACAGAGTTAAACATGGAAACCGCGAATTAATTATACACGATTTAAACTTTGATTCTGTCAGAAAATATATTCTAATGACTGGGTTTTACGCCCTTTGTTTTTCAAAAACTCAGCTGCAATTTTATGTATGTACATATATTTTTGCACCGCTTTATTTCACTGCACAAATGAGATTGATGGATTAGATTAACCGGTGCACGAATGAAATTGATTTTACAATTAAATCCCGTAATGTGAAATTTTTGACTTTATTTCTAACCAAGGATAAAATAATATAAAAAAGATTCAAAATTAAAAAATAACCGCATCATCCCAAAAGAGTTACATTATTAATATGTGGGTATAACAAGGAGGTGGTAAGTCAACAAGAAATTCTATCGAAACTAGCAATTTAATAGTTTTGTTGTGGCGCATATTAACTTCGCCAACAACCACTCAAGTTACTAATGGTTTTCATCGATTTTGAAACCCTTTAAATAACGTACAATCTAAAAATGAGTGGCATACGAGTTATACATACATTTTCAATTATTTACACATATTTCAACTCCTTTACTGGCTTCAATGGTAATATTATGTCTAAACAATCAACACTAGAACGATAAAAAGCTTAAATGTTAAAAGTAGAACCATACATATTCCAATTAAATTTCTGCTTTCAAAAAAATATTAGTGTAAAGTAAAAAATGTAATCATTCTTTTAAGATGTTTTCATGTTTTTAAGTTTAGCAATTTTTTAAAATCTAGGTCTTTGTTGAGAAAATTTCATAGTAAGTTGTTGTTAAAAAAATTACAGGTATTTCAGATTCAATACTATCTCCCCTCTACCTCCTAGTGTAATTTAGGCGTTATCGGCCATTGGAAGTCAACTTGCACTTCCGATTGATGCGATTAATTTCTGTTTATTAAAATACTACATATTTCTAGTTATAACTTACATTAAACTCTAAGATATGCTAACTTTACTTATAAAGATTTAATTTTTGTGTAAAACAAAAAATATAAAAATGTGAAACTTTTTTCACTTTTTGAATAAAACTAATAAAACGTCCCCCGTGGAAACTGTAAAGCAATTAAATATAAACATAAAGTTTTTCTAAATGTTTGGTCTTCTATGGCAAATTGAAGTAGATCAGAAGACAAGATAATCAAAAAATTAATTATTCTCTACACAATGTAATAGCAATTTTAAAATAATCAGTGAACTACCAGAACGATGGACTGCCGATAGTATCAAAAACCAATTACAGAATATGTATTATTGATTCCCTATTGAATGGAAGTTAAAACTACACTTTATGGTTTGTTTTTGATGTAAGATAAGCCGCATAATGTTCATAATATTCCATTTTTCTAATTTTGTTTTACCTTGTTTAAATGTAAAGTCGAAGTCGACTCGGATGAACCAAATTCGAGTCTTTACTTGATTCACAAAAAATTGTGAATTGTAAATTACAATTTGTCAATTGTAATATGATGTCAATTAGATGTTTAATTTTTTTAATTTAATTTTCAAATAAATTATAGCAGTTGTCTTTAAAAATAGTTTTTTTTAATATCTGCAAGAAATATTTGAGTTTGAAAATGGTGGTAGAAATTTTTTGAATTAAGCAAGAACGTAAGTTTTATTTTTCAGAGTCGACTTAGAACCTGTAAAAAAAGTACAGAAAACATAAAACCAACATAGCAGAAAAGATCAACATGTGTTTCTGTAAGCACTCATATTTAGAACTATTAATTATTTTACACACCACCACGTACTCGATAAACCGTTTAAAAACAGCTTCAGAACATGCAAACTTTGTGGAAATATGTGAAAGTTCCGAATTACTTTTTTATGACTGTTGACTGCGCGCTAACTGATAAAACAGCTTTAATAAACTGTTTCCCCAACAAATATTTCACCAATAAAGTTTGTCATCGTGTCTCAACAACGTCAGTTCGATATTTTTATTCAACAAAATTACTTTATGATTATTATTATGATGATAAAATGTGAATGAAATTCATTAGTCATTTATTTTTTTTTTAATTTATCCACGCGGTTCAAATAAAAATGTCTGAATTAAATGTATTTTATTAATACAATTATTACATTACTGAAATAATTTGACGATTCAGTTATTGAGAAAGGAAATAAATTATTTAATAGTTACATATTTGCCTTACAAGTGGTAAAAAACGAATTTTTCATGAGAGTTGTACACGAAAGCTTTTCTCACAAATAAAACACATTATTTTTTCTACGACCCTTAAGAATTATTTATTATTATAATCAATTAATTACTGTTGGCAGCGTAGTGGTAATCAAAATTAAATTTTAAGATGTGTGAAAACAAGATTTGTTGTCTTCACACGGAACTGTCATTTTTCACACATAAATTTTATTTTTCATTCTAATTTTGCCTTTTAATATTGAGCTTTACTTTCTAAGTAATGATGAACTGACTTTAATATAGTAGTCGCAAATTGAATAGCAAACCAAAAATTTCTATAAAATTAAATATTATTAAATACAATTAAATATTATTATTACGTATAATATTAATATAAAATTAAAAAACCAATTTTATGCGTTTGTTAGTCATTTATTAATCAGAAATTTTGAAATTATATCATGCAGGTAAAAAAATGTAAGTATATACTGTAATATTTCGTACGCAAGACACAAATATATAATATAAGTAACAGACCGACAGCAGTTTTTTAATTCCAAACTGAAATGCGATTCCAGTGCAATTTAATTACAAACATGAGTTTGAAATGTGATGCTTTTTGCAAGAAAACATGTTCACAACATCCTCTTACTTATTTAAATTTTATTAGTGTATCAACTGAAACATAAAAAATAATTATATACATATGCCTCATAATCAGTTTTACCATAATTTCTCTAATGCTTTTTTTAAATAATACTTATAAATAGTATTAACGAACACAATGCAATTGTAAGCTTTTTTCATTGTTTTAAAGATATTATATTAAAATTAAATTTATTTGTTTATTACTTCGTTATCTCCCCAAGATTTCAAAATGCAATTTTACGAAAAAATCAAAATTAATTATAGCACCTACATATTTTTGAAATTTTTCGAAAATTAAAAGCCCAGACTCGATATCCAGTAATTTTTACTTCATAAAAATACGTCCAAACAACGTTGTTTTCTTTTTTTCTAAATTCAAGTTTAACAAGTTGTTGAAAAGGGTTAGTTTTTTTATTTGTGTCTTTAAAATCGATAAGCCTCGCGACAGTAGACACATTTACCTCGGCTTTTAAAAACGCAGCACTTACTGCTATATAAAAAAGCCATAATATAATTGTATCCGTGCCATATAAACGCGCCAGTTTTATTCAGCTTGAATTTCTGAATGTAATTAACAAAGATGCCATTTGTGATAAAACTTTGCACTGACTGTGTTAACTACAAACATGTTCGATGTGTTGTACAATTTTCAGTGATAATGGAACAACTGTTAAAATATTCACAGCGTAAACAGGAGATATGCTGTCTATGAATGTTTGCATCAAAACAAATACAATTGCATAGTCACTACGTTTATAACGAAATGCAAAGGAGTGGCTATAAAGTCGCACCCAGTTGGAGCTTTTTAATTTGTTCAACACCACAAATCTTCATTATTACGTATGTAAATGAATTTCACACTAAATGTTCCCCTAGGCATGTGATATAATGTTATAAAAACAATTTTTAACAATATGAAAACCTAAGGATCAACATTTGATTAAAGCAAAGCGAATTTAATTGTCATTCCATCGCAAAAAATATGCGTCCGGTATTTTACTTTATTTGACAAATTCGAAACAAGAAAAGTTTAATTTATACAACTCGGATTCGCTCAGGGTTGGCATTATCCGCATAAATTAAATTATAACTTTTTCCAAAATAAAAAACACAATTTGCAGCGGGACACAATTATTCGTTTGAGCATAAAATGAGGATCTGGATCATGATAAGCTGACGTAAAAAATATCCCACATCCCCGGTGTGTCGGTTTATTGTCTTTCATCTTCCCGGATCGGTGGATCTGGCGTTGGTCAGATAGCCGGAGCTAAGCCCCCCACCGAGAACGTTCAACGCTGACTTCGCTGCCCCACTTCACAAGCAACAGTTGTTCATTTCATGATGGATGTTAGAAACTGAATCTGATGCTTTCTTGGCTTGTCACCAAATCACGTTCTTTGATCGATTACTTCATTTTGTCATGTAGGTATTTCTCAGACAATGTTGAAATTATATTGTTATGATGTTCTTCTAAATGAGATAACAGCAAGTCAAAGAAAGTTTGTAACATGATTAATTTTTAAATATGTTACTTCTTTGTCGTCAGACCTGTCGCTAAGAAATTCAAAGGTCTCTAAAAATAAATAATAGCTTGAAAACTAAGACTATGACAATTGGGAGGTTATCAAAGATTTCAACTGCAAAGCCGTTTTTGTTCAGTGACTGAAACAATAACAATCGTAGAGAAAGCAATTCGAAATAAACACTTAGGATAAAACAAAGGCACGCTTCATTATAACATCAAAGAGATATTCGTTAAGCGGATAGGCGCATCAGAAAGGACAACAATATTAAATTATGTAACAAGTTAAGTGTAAGTTATCGAGGCACTGCAAAATTACACCAACTAAAATTTTAAAACAACAAAAAAAAAACTATTTATTTCAAACTCCAAACTCTAATATCAAAACTGATAATTCTGATAACTTCAAGGTAGTTCATTACAAAAATGTCTTAGGTTTTCACAGAAAATATATGGCTTTTGCTAAGTGTACCGTTAAATGTTTTTAGCAGGTATTTCCAGGGGCGTCATTAGGGCAATGCCCCCCTCCTGACTATAATTACCCCATCTAATTTTATTTAAATTACTGTTTGTTGTTATTTTTGTTATTTTTATATTGTTTGAATGAATAAATTATTTGGAGTTAGTTACATATGTGTTAAAATTATTATCTAGCGTTATATTTATTAATTTTATCTGCAAACGTCACAAAAGTGACCACTTTTATGACTAAATGACACAGGTAAAAGTTTTACTTTTCAGAAATGGAGTAAAAACACTGTTTTTACGCCTAGGCGTTTTCACTTTTACTTGACACTTACTTTGACATTTACCACTGTTGTCTCTTTCTTGTCCCTTTCGCTTTTTCAACATTTTCTGGAGAGGTACAAGGTATATTATCAGCATTCGACATTTTGCACTGTAATCTACACCAGTTATTCACCAGTTAAATCAGTGAACACTTGTGAAATCTCAACACAAATTCCGAAACTGACGCGTGACGTTTGTTATGATTTTATTGCAAAGCGTCCTGATTATTGAGGTGATTTACTTGATTATTGGTGTGTTGCTCTTTTCGTTCCATCTGAATCGTTTGCAGATAAAATAGTATATGTTATTTGGAGTAAAAATGAGTTTATGTGGCTCAGCTGAATCCATTTGCCTCACTCCGTTCGGCAAAATAAACGTTCAGCTTCGCCACATAAACAATCACTTTTACTCCTAATAACATAATCTACTATTAAAAGCTAACTCGTGTGCTAATCAATTAAGTTATTGAATGTACTTACTTACAAAAAAATATAGAAAAAGACTCAATAATAAATTATTATAATATTTTGTTAAGTGTTTAAAAAAATATATCTCTAATGTAATAGTAATTACAAGCGAGGTGGTAAATATGGCATTGCCCCGAGTGCTTATGTATTACCATACCATTACCACCGAGGTTTGTATGCTATTTTATCCACAATTACATTATTTTCAGTTAAAAATTTGTGTAAAATAAAATTCTAACAAAGTTAAGGTCCAAACGTGATTTTTGACATTTCAGAATTGTTAAAAAAAATATTGAAATAATCTGTGAATCTGATTCAAAATTGTCGAAATGGAGCACTGTACTCCCCCAGAAGTAAGAGAAACTGCTGCAAAAGCAATTGAATACTTATTTAGCAAAATATTATGCGTAACTTGACATTTTAAATGAAAAAATTTCCGGTATTTTTGTAATATTAAGGTTAACTATCCTGCATATTACCGCCCAAGAGAAGTAATATTATTAATGATGTGTTTCCCAACCTTTAAAAGGTTAGTAATCGACATATTACATTAGTGATTGTGAATGAAATTATTTTGCTGAATTTTAGCTTTTATTTTTTTTAACTGCGACAGCAGATAGAATAAATCAAATTCAAAATCCGATAAATTTCTTATAGCAGGATGGATTGAATTAGCTATACATATACTAGCTAATTTGTTACAAAAGCATAGACCAAGAAGCAAGTTCGTTTTCGGCAATTGACATCGGCTTGTTTTTTCGCCGAACTTGCTTGATATCCCCGTTTGTTCCCTTAAATTACATACAGTTGTGACTAGCTTACACAAAAAGTGTTTTTGAGAAATTTTATTAGTTTTAAAAACCTCATGTTCATAGAGTACAGTTTTTATACACACGTCCTAGTTTAAAATATTAGTAACGTTGTAGGTATTAAGGTATTTTCTATTTTATTAAATCAATGCTTCTGATTGTTTTATGAGTTACGAGAAACTGAAAAATCAATTCATAATTAGGTAGTTATTAAGCTTTGTCGGTTAAAAATATAATTGATCATAATTTACAATTATCTAATTACGAGCCGATAACTGTCACGTCTGGTAAATCTAATATTTTGATAAAATCAATATCTTTAATGAATATTCCGTTAGATTATAATTACAAATAACCTGAAGCAACTTTTTATTGAATATGATATTGTATTTGCAGCCAAGCAGTAATTATTTGGTGAGAATATCAATCTTGAAATGATTCATTGATTTAATCACGATTAGACTTGTTTATCTGCTCCATTTATTGCAAATTAAAAACACGGATTGATAATTATTTCAGTTACATTTTGTTCTCGTTTCTTTTGAAAAGAAATTGATCGATAATAAAAATAAAACAAGTCTTGAGTCGTTACTAAATTTTAATAGCACGCTAATAAATAACAGCGATAAGTACAGGTAATATATCACCTTCAAATTGAATTGATGTAGCCATGAATATTATTACAATTTACAACACAATTACCGTAACTCAGTGCAAACAAAACTGTTAATATCAAATGAAAAATTATACAGTAGATAACTGGTAATATTAGTTTTCTCAAAACCACAATGTCGACATTTATTTGTCGATATTGCATCTGCTTTCAAATTCGAGCATTTACAAGCATGGTAATTGTATTAATGTACGGCCAGATGCAGTGGCGTAGGCGGAGAACGGAGCGAAACTCGATGAATATTCATGAGAGATGCCTCTGTAAAGCCTTCGTAAATGAACAATGATATATTTTCAGATTATGCAATTGTATGTTTTATGATTATCGAAATGAATCTCCAGGGGTGGACAAACGTATATGGCTTAGTTCTAACGACGCATAAACACGACATTTAATTTATCTACTTTGATGCAAGTGATAAAAGAAAGTAAAGCATGTAGTGTTCTTATTAGTTGTGTTATAAAAGCCACGACGAGACTAATTACTTATTTTTAAAAATAAGGCATTACGTGTAAGAGCTGCGTTTATTACTTACAAATGTCAGAGCAAACTTATTACCAGTGGCGGCTGTCAGAGGAGGAGTGCCTTTTCAAAAGGTCATATGTTTATAAAATTGTCTCACATTGTAGGAATTTAGAAAGTTTTGTTATAACAAACTATTAATTCGGTTTATTGTAGACTATTTTATTTTGTAAGTAACTCCAAAAAATTGATATGTCCCAAGGTAGCTCAGAAAGTACTTTTTACATCAAGTTGTACACAAAATTCCTAATCATCGACAACAAATTCTGCCTAATAAATTGTATTGCTTGCTACATATGCTTTTCACTAAAATCTATCAGAAAATCAAACCAAAGTATCATGATTTAAAAATATTATTCCGTTTACTAGAAAGATTTTTTTTGTTGTAATCAAGTTAATTACAATTATTAAGAAGTTATATAGCTTAAGCCAAATAAAGATTTCCAGTTCGTAACAAAAATGTTATCTGCCTCCTCGATTTAAAAATCCACGAGCCGACACTGTTGTTAACACTTGTATTCTTATTTTTTAGACTTGACCCATAATCTATAAATTAAACTTCTTACCAGAAAAACTTGTTTGCAGCTGCAATGAACAAAATTAAATTATAAAAAAGGTATTTTCAAACAAATAATTAAAATAAATAAAAGTTATAATTGAGAAAACCGAAACAAATTCGTGTCCTTCGTGCTGTAATTATTTGCTGAATTTAAGAAATTCATTTCCTCTAACATTACATGTAGATTTTGTTTTTAATTTTTGTTTCAAACTCTTATTACTTGTGTTCCGATTTAAAAAAAAAAAACGTCTGAAGCAAAGCTGGTAATGATCGGAAGAGAAAAACTGACAGGCTGTCAGTTCATATTTCACTTTATATTTTTGTGCGGTTGCAATTCCATCCACACGAAAAAGAATTTGTCACTTAAGTGAAAAATGCTGCTTACCAGACTTAATTTACAACGCAAACTTCCAGAAAGCTGACCCAATTTCATAGTACCTGTGTCATCCTATTACGGTTTTTGTAGCTTTGCAGTAAATCTCTTTGTGGATTTTATCTTTCAAGTCGTTTTACCGTACAGTCGATATCCGTGTTTCTACTTTTCAAACTGAAATGCTTTGCGAAATTAGCGTGCTTTGTGAAATTTGAATTAGCCTTTTATTTTTTAGTGGAAGTGTGAACACAACAAATTTTAATTTATTTATCTGCAATTTTCAGTTGAAGCTTTTAGTGTGCTTTGTTGCTAAACTTACAAAAGTTGACATTTTTAATTAAGAAACAATGGGAGAATCCCGCTGGGATTCTTTCGCGCCAGGTATAGGTACTGTAGAAATGCAATAGTTGCGATATTGAAACATTCTTGTTTCTGACACACACATATTTCTCTTTCGTTTCCAATTTTGAACCTCTTTCGTTGATTACTCCCGACAAACTATGTGAACTAAAACAATATTACTGATAAATCGCTTCTCTTCTAAAGTTTCAATCTTAACTGCAGTATAACAGATTACGATGATACTGCAATATCTCTTAGGGTTTGGTTAGAAGCATTGAATGTGAACGTGTGACCTGTAGAGTGCAGGATTTCAAACTTTAACACTTTCAGATTTATACCCATGAGAATTATAACACGTGACTGGAAAGAGGGATTTTGATATTAAATTTCAACCAGGTCCGCATCACCTGGCAATTTACTTGATACGTATCAAATCAATTTTTGCCCTCATATTTTGAATAATCCAATTTAAATTTTCACTCTTAATTTAAATTGCATTAAAACCTTCCGGATAATAATCCGGATATAACGTGAATACTAAAAATATAAATTTGCATGTAAAGCATATGCTTAGGGCATACTTATATACTTTAATTTTTACTATGATTATGTATGCATACTTACTACAATTGCTGTATCAGAATTAATACTCGCAAATTAGAACGTGTTAGAGAACAGAAAAGCATATCATAATATACAGTAGCTACGAGGGGAGACTTTTATGTAATCTAACTAGCCATGAAAATTAAGTTTCTAATGGTAATTATTTTGATAATTATGCCATCTTACTGTCTTTGTCAACTTAAGTAACAAGTATTTCCGATAATTCATAATATAACACTAAAGAAAAAGTTTGAAAGATATTTTTGTGACATAACGTTTTAAAAGAAAAATTAAATTTTTAAAAACATTAAAAATGTACTAATGAATGCTACAGGGTTATTCATGAGAGAGGTATCTCTGATTTTTTGCAGCAACTCCATTAGATATACATATTACAACAATTTTTTGATATCAAATTTTGTAAACAATTACAGCTGAATCCATGATGGCTTTTATAAGTCATGTTTCTTTGAAATTATATAAAAAAAAATACTCTCAAACATTACGACGTATTACACTTCAAACATCTTTTACATTAACTTAACTTGTTAATTTATTTCTTGAATTTTGATTAAATACAGGTCATCCATCAATCTGATATTTCTGCCAAATTTATCTAACTTAGGGCCAGTTTCATAATCGAATTAAAGCGACTTTAAAGTTAATGTTGGTTTAGAATCTGCTAATTAGTACGACAAAAATTTCACAATCTAAACCAACATTAATTTTAAAGTCCCTTTAATTCGGTTATAAAACTGGTCCTTACTTTGATTTCAAATTTAAAATAAATAACATACAAGGCGAGTCATTTATAATAATAAAGACCCTAACCGATTTTCAGACGCAACCCAAAATACAGTCTCACAGATAACTTGGCTATCAATGAAAGTTCAATTGTGAACGCACCATTGTATTGAATAGTTATTTATTGTAAGAGTGTGTTAGATAGCAGCGTTTTATCCACGCAAGAATGTTTAACCGTGAGAACGTCAGTTCGAGCGGTTAGTTTTCTTAAGTGGATAAAACGCGACTAACAAACGACTGCAAACGACGTTTTATCCACAATCACAGGACCAAATTATTGCAAACTTAATTAAAAATTAAACTGACATTTAAACGTCACGCCAAATGTGCTTTCGGTTAAACGTAGTAAGCTGTTACGCGGTGCGCTGGTTACTAACAGTGGAATAAAGTTATTTTTTCTAATTTGCGTTTACAATACGTTTATTAACGTCTCCACTAGGAGTCGTTTATGATTATCTAGAAAAGCACACTGTGCTTTAATGAATTTAGGGTTATTTAGTTTTTGGATGCCGCTTTTGACTTGTCAGGTAACAAATTTTGCGTTGTTGCTTCGGCAGTTTCGCGAATTTCGGGCGGAGTGCAAACTAAATTCTGTTTCTCATATTTTATTTATTATTATTATGTTGTAACACTAATAACTAATAATTTGTAAATTTTATTTTTAATGACAGACGGCAGAAATGACTCAAAAAAACATTCTCTAGGCAACAAAAATATATATTTTTTTAATTAAAATAAGAAAAAAGGGGGCGCAAATTAGAAAAAATAGCATAAAATACTCGTTTTATAATGGCATTGGCGCACTCATCCCTCATCTCGCCTACGGCTCGTTTTCTAACTTGTAATTCGTGCGCCAAATCAACCCTTATAAAACTTGTTCTCTAATATACTATTATTCCAATAGTGGATAAAGTGGTACGAGTACTATCCTAAAGTGTGGAATAAAGTCTCTTTATAGAGTGATTATGGATAAAGTTATTAATCTGACATTTGACACCTCGTCGAGCGCATTAAAAATTGTGGTTCGTTCGCAACACACTCATATATAACCAACTATACCGCCAAATTTAAACACCCGTTATATAATTCAGCCTGTACTTATTTAATTTACTAGTTAATGCCAATACTATTGTTGACTGCAGCAAAAAAATTCAGAAGTACCTAGTGTGTATTATTGTTTATATTTATTCTTTCACTTATTTATATACAACATGACGCACCAACTTCAGGACTATGAGAGAAGAAAACAAAAATAATAATGTATTAATTAATTATTAAAATTACAATGTTATTAATTTTCCATTGCATTAAAATTAATAAATTATTTATGGATAAATGAAATGTTGGGTTTGATATTGATTGTGATTAAAATAAAAAATATCAAAATGATAATATTAAATACAAAGTGGTGGTCAATGTCCTTCACATAATACTAAATAATTATTGGGGTTGTATGCTTGATGAGAAAACTTTTCGGTGGTGCTTTATGAAACCAATCTAAATGTCCATCTGTTTCATATACTTTCATGTTTTTTTGACATTACCAACAGAATTCATTTTTACTGATGTACTCGTAATCGTTATACTTAGAAAAAAAGCTCTCAAAAAGTGAGCGAGTTATATGTTACAACATACGAGTGCAATATAACATTTTATCCCACACCTATTAGACAAGCTCCATTTTCGAGTGAACGGTATTAAAGCCGGTAATAAGTGAAATAAGCAACAGTTATCGGATTGTTTTTTTTGATAAATTTCTAACATCATTTAATATAAAATAAAAATGCATTACGATATACCTACTTACACCAAATAAACCTCTTACAGTACTCACTTCGATAACCAGATAAACATCTCATTCGTACTGTAATATTTGACTAACATTACTATCGTTAAAAAACATTTGTCATCAGTGATCACATAGTTAAAACAGACTCGTCAATTTTTCTCCGTTGTTGACTATCATCGTTCTAAGACAGCAAATCAGTTTTTCCTTTTCCATCAGTGTGAATAAGAGAAATCCTTGTAATATTTTTCCTCGGAAAACTGACTATCTGCTTTTTTCGTTGTCGATATTTTTTATCTCACGACTGGAAAATGATATTTGAACCGTAGGTAGCTTTGTGGAAATTTTATGAGTTTGCTCCTGTCTGAAGTTAACAAAGGAAGAGAAGTGCATTTGAAGAGTATGTGCAAATATATGAAATAATCAGAGGTCACCGCGATGGCGCTCTTGCACACTTGGCTTTAGTTTTATATCAAAACAGAACAGATCGATATTTACTACTTTAGTGGGTTGCCTGTGTCAGGCACCAAAACACGATCGTATCTCATGGCCATGTCATATTTTCAAATAATAAGAATGATTTAAAGGTATACACGTGACTGCTTTCATATGTAACCTGATATTTTATTATAACGATCGTGGTACCACACTATACATGAAAAAGATTAGAAACCTGATTAGATCCACTCATCACAAATGATTAAAATTTACTCGTTGCATGTGAAAGGAAAATTATTCCCGTGCAGGTACCACCTAAGAAACCACCGTAATTAATATTACAATAACCAAAGCATCTACAAAAAATGCACTTTTACAGTACTAGTACCAAAAAGGAGTCTTTGGGTACCACAACTTTTTAAAGTAAACTATTAAAAAAAATACACCTCGCAATATTTGAGGCGATTAAAACTGTTACATTTGTGTCACATCCAACTTATGTTTAAACATAACTAGAGAATATTTACTTCTAAAAAAATCAATGCGTTCAAATGTGCACCAAAATTTGAATAGAATATAATGTATTATTAGAGCTAAACTTCATGAGTTTACAGCCAATCAGAGACTTGATTAGACTAAAAGCTCTTACGGTGTTTGTTTTTCAGCCCTTAATGTGCTGCATTTGTGAACTGGATGCAGATTATTGCATAAATAGTTTTCGTTAGATTCTGTTTTCGACTGCTTTCATTTAATCTAGAATTTAATGTGTAGGTTTTTAAAATTTCGTTGGGCCAAGTTAATATTTTTTGCTCTTCTATACTCAAGTTCTTGAATTATTTTTCTTATATAAAAAACACAGTGGCGACAAAAAATTTGAAAACATAACTTTATTTTTCTATAATTTTATAAAAATTATAAATAAATGCAAATCTATATTTATAAGATTTTCAGTATTTAGTTTGTGGCTTGGTTTGAGGTCCATTTGTAGTAAAATTAAGTTAATATTAATGGCTCAGGTAGTAAACGAACCCTAACACACATACACACACACTCTCTATAAAACCATCCTTGATATCATTCAATCTCTTTTTGTATTTTCCCAAAATGAAATTTCAACGTCAATTTTCTGTTGTCATAGGTATCGTACTGTGAGAATTCATTTCGTATAATCCAAAATATATGAAAATGTCAATGACATACCGAACGTAGTAAAGAAGATAACATCACGATTGAACAAGTCCCTCATCGCAACTTTTTTAATTCATATAAAAATAGAATGCCAATTTAAAACAGATGTCAAAAGAGTCAATTTAATTACATTCCTGGGTTTAACCAAATCAATCATGTATGGAATTTGGTCGAGAATATTCCCCAATCCTGTAATTTTATTTCTCTATAACCGACTGTTCTGCTGGGGGTAGTGAGAAATATGCGACCCTTTCATTCAATTCAATTCCGAGTGCCAATTTAAAACAATAAGGTCCTTGTTAACCCCATACGGCAATTGCATCGTCGAGTCCCTTGTTGTTAGTTGAGATTCTTTAATTTATTTCGGTACAGCATTTTACGAACACCTGGTGTCCTTTTTAAGTTCGCCTTTATTAAATTGCTCTTTTAATTTTATTTCACTCACTTTGATATCCTAATTTTAAACACGCACGAATTTACTGCTTACTTAGTATATCCCATAATATAATTAAAAAACATTAGATGTAGATCCTAGGTATATAAGGCATGTGTTGCAATGTTCTGCCAACTTAAAAAAAATGCAAAGAAGGAAGATTTTTGGGCGCGTTTTTTATTGATTTTGTCAATGATATAAATGATAAGAAAACATCCAAATTGTACTAACAAAAATACACTTGAAAGGATGATATAAATTTGGAAAAACCTGACAAAATTCTGAAGACAGGATTTTGTGGAAAAAATTACTTTTTTTTGTAAATGTATAGGTATTTGCTTTTTTTTGCTATTTGCATGTCTTTATTCATATTCTCGTTCTCATGTGATATTTTTTTTATTTCTGTACAGGTTTTTGCTGATTAATAATACTGACTGTTTAGTGTCTTGTAGCATATTTTAGCTATTTTACATTACCTAATATTGCGTTCTTCAATTTTTAAAAATATTTATTTAGCGGTTAGTGAAAATTAATTTAAAAATAAGTTACAATATCACGGAGCAAACTGCCTCATGTTCTGGTTTTCGATCACTTATGTCTTTTTCAAACCACTGTATGAAATATGGCTACACGACAAGAACCATAAAATATCGAAAACAAGAAATTCTGAGTTTGCCAGAATAAAAAATAAACAATAAGTGTTTCTAGAACCGCACTGTGTTTTAATCCGTAATTTTACGAGACTTGCAATGTGTGTTTAGGGAACTATTTTATAATTGATTATACGGAAAAGATCATGTTAGCTATTTCAGGCAATGACATTTTTATTGTAAATTTACGATTTTTCCAGCTATAAATTTTACTACAACGTACGTGAGAATAACATTCGGTTCGTTTATGCACACAGTTTATCCTCCCTTTTATTTTTTAACACGAAATTAGTGTTTACTCTTTTAGGATTAAACGATGTTGATGGAATTAATTAAACGATGCTCTGCATAGAATTTAAACAAACAATGCCAATTGTATTGCAGCTATAATGAATTAACGTCCATCATTGTAAAATATTTTCATAGATATGTTATTCGAGTTCTTGATAAAATAAAATCCGAGTAGGAAAGTAGGATAAACATAAGCTTTAAAACGGATGACATCATAATTCGCTGATTTAATGAAATTCTAAATTGGCAATAAAACATGAAATTTTAATATATGTAGTTTTTTTATTGGCAAAAATTTAATGTTATAAATACATATGCGTAACAATATATTTGATACGCTTAACTGATTCCAAAACACATTTATTTAAATTATATAAATAGTACCTATTATTATTAATACTTTCTGCTGGGTATATAAATAACATAGGTAAGATATATCCATGCCGATCTACATAATTTCGTTCAATTTTTACTATTTCCAATTCGATTTTGTTTCTCACACGGAATAATGAGATAAACATCAGAAGCTTTTAAATCAAAACTTTTCATTTTTAAATCTGTGTATCAGATTACTTATGTAATTTTCTTATTACAATATTAGAGAAACTAGTTTAGAGAATGTAACTGAGAAACTCTCTAGAACAACAATTATTTTGAAGTTGAGGAAGTTTTAACAGTGACTGTAGTGTTAACCGAGGGAATGTTGGTGTATATAACCTCCAACAAACGTTATCTAAAAATGCGACTGTTAAGTCACAAACACATGACGTTTAATTTGTAATATATTAAGAGTTTCATCACGGCCAACGGATCGCGTTTCCATTAACCAACGTTTCTACCAACCGCGCACTTAATTACCTCCTAATCGTCGATATATCAGAGTCACTTTTGACAGAATCGATATACTGGACTTAGTTATACCAGATGGGGGAGTCTAGACTTTTAATTAAGTGCAGTCATGCCGTAATTTTAATAACAGAAATATTTTGTTAATTAAAAGTTTCTGGTATTTTACAAAATTTTTAAACTGAAATGTCGAGACGAAAGTTATAAAAATTTGCACATCTATCAACGTGAACGAAATTGCAGCAAAGCGTTCTTATTTTCATTAAATTTGTAATTGTGGAATGTAAGAATATTCCAATAATGCTTTAGATTTTTAAAGAAACATTGCGATTAAAAATATCAAATCTCAACAATGATTGCCTAAAACCATTTCAACGAAATTATATTTTTGTATTTGTTACCAAGATGTATTTTTCATTGGAAATAATTGGTCTTTCAATATTCAATTTTGCAGCTGTAATTATTAGATTGTTTAGCTACCCACATGTAATTAACCATCAAGTCTGAACATTATACCTGTGCTACTAGACAATAATTGTCCACTGACATCCGTAAATAGACACTGATAAACCAGTCCAGTAGATAATTAAACAACACCAAAATGCTGTTGTAAATTCTAATTTGCTTCTCCGACACAATTTAGCCAATACAAATTAAAACCATATTTAATATACACAAACTTTTGAAAGTGTGACTAATGGGCTTGTCTCCACGACAGGGTTATAAATCACAAATTTTTGCTTCTTAAATCTAACTTCCATAAGTAACCAATCTTATGGATATCTGAGAAAATTCAATGGAAGGGGCAAATCAGAAGTTGGAACGGCTAGTATACAGGGTGACTCAGAACTCGCGCCCCAGAGAAAAGTGCCATATAAGGTAAGATAAAAATCATGGAATAAATGTTAAAAAAATGTATCTATAAAAATTTCGCAGTTATGAGAGTTTAAATTTTGCACTAAGACTTTTATATTTTCCAAGTTTTTTTGCTACAGGCTATTGGAAGAAGAAACAAGGAAGCTGTATCCTAATTCAATGTTATTTGTGACTTTTATTGGCAAAATTTTTGTACCTTTACTAAATAATTGTAAAACAAACATATACCTATCACCAGTATCATTAAATAGACATAAAAAATGTCGAATGTCAAAAAATAAATGTCAAAATGTTTTGATAGATTTTAAACATTTTTTTCCATGTCCCTGGTATCTTATCTTACTTGAAATTTTTCTCTGAGGCACGAGTTCTGGCGCAGCCTGTATATAGGTGTAACCACTTTTGTCAATGAGTTCTGAAACTAGTTCCCCATAGTATAGAATGTTTTAAAACGTATTTAGTCTGACCTATAAAAATTTTTATTAATCATTTTCACTCAGTAACATTATTACTAGATTATTAATTATTATTAATTAACATTATTAATAGATTACCATCGGGCACCAATGAACACAATACTTGTAACAATTTATGATATTATTATTGTTGAATTTGTTGTTATCAGGACATAAGATTTTTAAGTTTGGTGGACTGATGAAAAGAACACGTTCCAAATGGTTGTGTTTCTAGTACTTGAAGAAAAATGTTATTATGTTCATAATTGTTATAGTATTTTCTTGTTGATTACATAATCAGTTTTGATGACCCTCATCCAGCAGTATAAAACCTGTTAAAATGTCATTTTATTGTTTGGATCGACCAGCCGTAAAAATCAGTAAGTCGTTAGGTCGTCAGATTGCGGGGTGGATGTCAAACAAGCCATAGAATCGGAAATAGCGTTGTATAGATAAGAGCTTATCGAAACTGACCGCAAACACGGCATGGCGGATTTCCGAAACCAATGCCAAACGGCGCGAATTGTAAAAATATGACACTGATACCATAATACCTGTACAAAAGCTGCATAGCTTTTATATAGAAGATAATTTTCCACATTATCATAAAAAAACGCAAAATAGCCACTACTTTTTTAATACTAACGACCTTAATTTGACTGCAGAACGGCAGTAACTCTGAATCAAGTGCATCTACAAATTGCACTGCATTTCAGCGCCAAGATTCCTCGTTTAGTATTTATTTTTCTAATAGACCAAGCGGATGGCACTTAATTGGTTACAGTGTTCCATCAAGTATCAAAATTACCACTGGTTACAGACTAATATCTGGAACGTTTCCAATAACGAAACGAATTTCGATCTGCCAATAGCCATTAGATTCTAATTAATGAAAATGTTTGAGAGTTGTCTGGACCCTCGTTTGAATCTTCGTTTAAAAGGTTTTAAAAAATCGATGACATAAAATGTTCCTTGTGGATCTAATGGTTTGCAAAATCACAAAATGTTTCTTCTAAAGAATCACAATTAATAATAATCAATTTTACTCGTATAGTGTTTTTCAGTTGTTACTATTAATAAAGTTGACGCTTTTAGACAGCTCAAATACTAGATATGCGCAATCCATTATGTTTAATCGATTAGAATAGGAAAGAAAAATACTATGGTGTTAAATAGGTTGCCAAACCGTTCAGTTTGGCCAATTTGTCTTGGTACCGTTTTAGCGACAAAATCTGTTTAGAGTAGTAGGAGCAAATAGCCTTGTCTGCATTTACATAATGCTATACAATTTGTATGAAAACACATGACGTAGAAAAATCATATGTAGAATTCTAGACGTTATTTAAAAAATAGATTTATATGAGATATTTGGTTTGTGCAGTAGCCCATAAATAAATTCTTGTTGAAAGTGAAACAGCAAACACGGGTTTTTTAGTACATCCGCCGTTTCTTTTACATTCCAATGAACACATTTACCCTCGTGCCTGATGTGTTCATACTTGAAAAACTCTATTTTGAAAACTGTTTGAAAAATAAAACAAATCCTGTTTTTTAAGCCACTGACAAAAATATTTTTTTATAATGTAGCTTTTTTTTAATATGCGAAGATTGTTGCTTAATGTGGCTACCCAATTTCTGCTAATAAATTACAATTTTAATTACTTTTCTCAAGAGAAGGCTTTAAACTATAAGATAGTGCCAGTCAACTTCCGCGAAGAGGCTGTGTTTATTCAAGTTAAAGACAAATATTCCATCTTATTGCAAAACTGTCACTATAACGGAGCAAACAACAAGAGGGGTGTCAGCCGAGAACTCATCGACGACATTCAAGTGGGAATTAGGTGTTATTATCTCTAGTGTCCGGTGCAGTTCGGCGCCACCAGACGCGCTTTCATTGATTTAACCTACGGCGACCCCAATCATATTGTCATAAATAACACAATCATTCTCTGGAAGAGATCCCACTATTATCATATTTACTGACTATTATAATATACATTTATATGAATGACGGCGGCGGTGGCGTAACTGATGGCTGGAGGAGTTGAAATATAGATGATAAAATTATAAAGCATTCGTCATTTTCCTTTTAATCACACATTAAAATTTGATAAAGAAATCTGGTGCCGGTGCGGTAACTCATAGATGTTAAAACAACATATCTAAAATTAATGAATTTTGTATAAAGTGAGTTAAAGTTAGAGAGATTTGTTGTCACGAATCATAATTTGGACATGAATTTAAAAGTAAATTTAAGTTTTTGGTTTTTTGTCCCAACTCGATCAATATTTTTTTCCTAAAACCAATAACAAGATAGGTAATTGAAATATAAATTCACTCATATCAACTTAATGGTCAAAAATGAAACTTTTCCTAATTTGGTAGTAACCAATTTCAAAAGATTGGTTTGATCCAATATCGCTTAATCTCTACGGTCTAGTAATAAAGATCAAAGTAATTATATACCGCCCATTTCAGAAAAAAACAAATAGAAGTTAAGCCAAGATGTTAATTTAGAGTTACTTATTTAACAACATTGCTTCATGGAAAAAGGTAAAAGTTTATCTAAAAGAAAGTAGATGAGTGAATTTCCGAGCGTTGACTCTTCCTGCAAATTTTGTAAATTTGAAACCAACAGCTTTTGCTTTTAAACCGGTAATTCAGTTCACGTATTTGGTTTTATTGAGTGTCGGCAGAACCTAATAAACGCGCCCGACAATAGAGAGGCGTGATGTTGATGTAGATGTTCGCGAGACATCTTCGCAGTGTCCCCTCAGTGCAACTATTCCAATAACCCCGTCGTCTGCGAGTCTTCGGCCGTTAGCGCGTGTTCCTATGTTTTGTCGCATGTCACAAGCATGTTCGCTCCCTATGGACGGCACACGCGGGCCACGTGACCTGTTTTATTCATATTTTCAATTTCCTCTTGCTGTTTTTCACGCTGGGCAGGTAATGTTTGTTTTCCGTTATCCTACTTGTGTTACAAGGATATTACTAATTCACTAACAGGAGAACGATAAACTTCGACCATGGATTAAAAACAACGACGAGAAAGATTACGTTTGCCCAACACAGAAAACGGACCCGGATTTTACCAAAGGAAATAATATGTAATGCCATCAGCAAAAATGTAGAAAAAAATTACATATTCGGAAGACCGCAACCTTTCAGGATCTGCTTTATATCACTTGCTATTCTTCACCATACGTCTTCCATCCGTGATAAAATCGTTAATTGATAAGTTATTTTGTCCACCTGAAGGAGATACACTTCAAAGCCTTGATGAGAAGGTTTAATTTACGATTGTTTTTGCTGCTGTGTTAAAGCTCCAGACCTTTTTTTCCCGTATAAATTGCCACTCAATTGAAGACGTGTAAATAGACCTCTCTTCCAAATAAGTCAATCATCAGTGTTATTTTCAAATAAACAAAGAAAAGATAAAGCACGTTTCCCTTATTTACTCCAATCCCAGTTCACCTGCGTAATAATCAATACATAGGTACACTAGGTGGATTTTAGGTTCATGCTAGAACTGTTCTCTAAGAAGCCAGCAAATTTGTTTGAGTTTTTCATTTACCTATGTCTTGTTTTGACTTTTAATTATTTTAGTTAATTATGTTAATTACGGAATTAGAACAATAAAGACCAGAAAAGGAGTTTACGGACATTACCTTTAAGTTGACAAAAGAGACATTTTTAAAGAATTCAGGAAAATGTTAGAAAAAAAAAGTTTAAGGATTCTTGTCTTTAAAAAGTATTGTACATTTTTTAGTCTTTAGTTGTATAATCTGTAGATAAAACATTACCCTTAAAAATGTAAATCGAAATAATCTGTAGAATGTCACTCTTAATCAAGTCTTCATAAAAAATTCAAAGTCAACATTTAGCTAAAGTTTGTACTTAAGGTTCAAAAAAGAAAAATACAGCACTTACATAAAACTTTTGAACTCTTAATTAGGCTCTGATAGTGGGTTTTCATCTGAAATATAATTTGCTGTCGGGATCTTTTATTCAGTGTGATTTTATTGGCTAGTTAGTTCGCTTTTCTTTCAAAAAATAAAATTTGAAACCCCTACGTTAATTAAATAACTAAAAACGATTAGTTGAAAAATTAATTAAAATATGATTAAGTCTTGGATGAGTGTGAAACGCTACACTGAGAGCGACATGTACATGTTCGTTAATTCTTGAAGACAATTATGTTTTTAGTCGTGTCTTTGATGATTAATTTACTTCAAAAATAATTACAGAAACTTGAACATTTTGATAAATCCTTTGGCACGGAAAACAATTTCGCTTGCGACAAAAACATCTAAGGCATTCCCGTTTTGTAGCATCAGCACGTGTCTTCAGCACTTTAAATCCACGGACAATTAATCCCATCTAGCAGAAAATAGGCGCAATTGTAAGCGACTGGAAATGAAAGATGTAAGTCGAGTTTACATCAACTTCTTTACTTTTACTGCATCTCATTTCAAAATCGGTAACAATAGAATAAGCAAGAACTATACGAGTGTAAATATTCCCGAAGGCGATAAAAGATGAAATTGAATCAGAGGAAATTTTAAAATCAAAAACCTAGAAGGAATATCAATGGAATTGCTCAAATAACTGTTGAAGGCGCATTGTTCATAAGCACAAACTATGACTTGAGTATAAAGTTTAGTTTTAGAAGTTATGGCACTTTAAACGGGCTCATTGAATTCCTCCTATTCTGAACTAAGCGATATAGCTATTGTAACTGGAGCCGGCGCTATTTGAAACAATATTTCATAATATCTCCTAGAGTTTAACTTAATACAAGGATTATGGGTTAAACCCTAAACCCAATTTGACCGAAACCTGAAAGATTTAATTGATTTATATTTCACATTCACGATTTTCCTAAAATATAGGCATTAGACACGATTATAAATAATCTAGTTGACGTCGATACAAATTTATTTAACGGTATGTCGCCTACCTGAATCCATTAGCCTCAATTTTCATCCATTTTCGCTTGAGGTACAACCACTAAACGCAATTACGATATCATCTTTTAATCACTTCTGCCGCACATGGAGACAAAACGTCGATGAAAAAATCGAGATATTAAAATTTATAATGAAACTGACAACTCTATTTTCCTATTTTTTCAAATTTATTGCTTATTGTTTTGAACTAGCCGAAGTGACAAAACAAATAACGGTTTCACAAAAATAGAAATATTTTAGCGTTTATCTGAATAGAAAATTGAATAAAAAGCATTATGGTTTATGTAAAGTTTGGAGGAACAGCTTCCGAATGAATTTTGTTTTGCACATTAATATAACATAGTTTATTAAAAACTGTTTACATGTAGTGGTGTCAATAAATAAATGTTTGTGATTTGCTGAAATAAAGCAACATGACAGTTTTTCACAAACTGGCTAAAACTCCACCTTCCGCCAAATATTTTAATTTAAATATTCATATTATTTATCAAGGATTAAATTTGGAAATACATACACAGGCAGAATTATCAAAAAACACTTCAAACCATAATTTCATGACTTTTAAAGACGTTACAAAACTTCTTGGATCAAAATTGAACAGTTTTTTATTATGAATCGTTTGCTTGTCTTAGATAAAATGAATAAAAATGTTCTATTCTTTCTATTCTTTAATGTAATATTCGAATTGCCTAAATTCACAAGTTAATGATAAATAATAGTAAGTGAGCTTGTTGAAAGAAAATTTAACGAGGAATTAAAAATAATAAAATATATTGAGTGTTCCATTAAAAAACTGAAACGATGTCACAAAAAAAATCACATGAATTTAAATCTGGTGAGCGCAGTGACCATGCAACTGGACCTTGGCGACCAATCCATCTCTCGGGACAATAGTTGTTCAACCATTTGGTGACGACTCTGGCATAATGTGATGGAGCTCCATCTTGTAAATAAGCCACGTCCCTTTGTGTCGCCAAAGGCACGTCCTCTATTAGATCGTAGAACACATTTTCCAAATAATCTAGATAAGTAGCACCAATTCAATGTTGAGGTAAAATGTAAGGTCCAATCTTCAATGATTCTTGCTCAAACATTATTAAAAATCGGTCTTGGAAGTGTTACCGTACACTAATCAATTAATACAAAAAAAAAATATTTTTGGATAAGAAATTGGTTTGGTTTTCAAATTTGGCTTCTTATAACGAATTATTTTAGTGGTTACAGGATCTACTAGTTATCTGCAAACACTCTGTGTGCTACCTATACAGGGTGCGCTACAGCTCGCGCCCCAGAGAAAAATTTCAAGTAAGATAAGATACCAGGAACATGAAAAAAATGTTTAAAAAATTCTATCTGTCAAAAAATTTTGACATTTATTTTTTTGACATTTGACATTTTTTATGACTATTTAATGATACTGATGATCTTGTATATGTTTATTTATAATTATTTAGTAAAAGAACAAAAATTTTGCCAATAAAAGCCAGAAATAACATTAAACAGAGTTAGAATTTAGGATACAGCTTTGTTGTATCCTCTTCTAATAGCCTGTAGAAAAAAAACTTAGAAAATTGTTTTTACAACAGAAATAAATAAAGTCAATGTACAAAATTTAAACTCTCATAACTTCGAAATTTTTATAGATAGAATTTTTGTAACTTTTTTTCCATGTTCCTGGTATCTTACTTTACATAGCATTTTTCTGTGGGGCGCGAGTTGTGGCGCACCCTGTTTATCATAAAAATAATTACAAATGTCTTTACAAGAATTTGTTTAGTTAGGAAAAATGTTTAATGGAACAAAGAAGTCATTTTAAATTTACTGAAAATTAGAATACTTTGCTTTGAAATCCTGTACAAACTTTTATAGCTGAACAAACACAATTGTGTTATAGAATATACATATTACTCAAGAAACTTTAACTGATTTGCATTGATTGACTGGGAAACTTCAAACAAATTCTTACACTTTGCACTGTTGTAGTAATTTCGATTTACTTACTATTATGTCGAAAGTGACGTGTACCTACCTGAATTTAATAAATTAGTGAAATTATTATTATTAACTCATTTTCAGTAAATTTTAAAAATTAAAGTTAACTAAATCACATCTGTATTGTCATTCTTTTCATTGAAAAGATTGAAGAGGGCAAAGTCACATCCCCAATTTTTAAAAATGAAGTAGTTTGTTGTTGTCAGGGCATGTTTCGGCATTGAGTTACCATCATCAGCTGAAAAATTATACTAAATATTTAATTAGGTAAATTTTAAACCAAATTAAGTACTTGTACCGGAATTGAATTAACACCTTACTTCTGTAACTTTACCGAAACATGTTATTGAAAAGTTAAAAGGAAAAAGGGCAGTGAAACCAAACCTTCCCTGAATAATAAAGACAAAATGAAGGAAACGAAAAAAAAATCTCTTCATTGTTCACAAATTATTTATTTATAGATTTCAATCACATAATCCTATTTTTCTGAAACCATTATACTGCAAAAAGTCAGTGCATGAGTATTGTTATAGAGAATCATAAAATCAATTATCCTGTAAATGTGAAAAAAACCTAAATGAAGGAGTGAAACAAGAAAGTAAAAAGGTTCTAAACTACGCAGATACTTATTTTGTATGTGCGTTCAAAATAAAACAAATTGAACTGAACTGTTGTAAAATTTAAATAGATATTTATACAGAATTGTTTGCGGGCATAAATATTGAAAAAAGAACAAGGATTTTTAGTCCGTTGTAGCTTTATTGTTGTAACTTGTGAAATAATTGCTGAGTAAATGAATTATAAATGTTACAACACGTTTATGTTTTAAAAATAATCCCCATAGGCGCCTGAAATATGTTTAAAGTTACGATTATTTCATCTGCAAAAGCATTCCTGGCATATCTCCGTTTGACGTGACCCGGTAAAATGCACATAATTCAAATTACCCAACCGCGGCTCATTTACACAAAGAAATATTTTGAGCACATTGTTTCCTGTTGCATCGTCTACCAGCACGCAGGTGCTTCGACCAAAAATAAAAAAACATAAAAAGTTCAAAAGCGCAATAACTTGCGGCAAACACGGACTTACCGAATAGAATTCGAGAACCATCTCACTAAAATCGTCCTGATTCACAGGTAATTCTCAGTGACAAGCGCTAGTTTAAGATTCGTACGATTTGAATTAAACCGAGCTACAGTCTGAAAAGTTTGGAGCACGTGTGGTTTGAGTTTGGAGCACAGTCTGACACGGCAATTCTTGTGTGGAGTCGTATCGTGACTGCATTCAGTGTTGAGTTCAAATGTAAATGTCCGGTTTCGCGCCATGATGTGCCCTCTGTCGGGAGACGCCTGCACCGACGACTGCTGGGAAGTGGCGACGCCTGCGGAAGCTTTCTGCTGTCGAAAGCTTTTCGCGACTGGAGAGCTTTGCTGAGCTGGCACCTACAGCACTCTAGTTGAAGCAGTAGCAACGAGCATACTGTAATAATGGAATGGCTCCAGTTTGTATTGTTCTAAACACCAATTTTCCACAAACTTTTCAAAATTTGTAGAATAAAATTTAAAGAACTACAAAACTGTTATTGTTTTGTGGAGTAAATTTACTTTTGTTGTATTCGAACGTGTGCGTTTATTTTGTTACTGACCTAATTTATTAATAATAAAAACTTGGTAACACCATTTATGAGTCTTATAAACCGAAGTAAACAGAAATATTACGACTTAAAAATAGGTTAGGAATAGATTTATACGAATAAAAACAAATTTATGACGTTTTATGTTTGCGTTAGTGTTCTTCAACAATTTTATTATTTGATAAATTCCATCCATCCGTTACCATTTTTGCTTAAACATAGCTCGTGTTTATTATCTTTATAGCGACTTTAGAATCTGTATAAGAAATGAAATACCATTCTAGTGACATTTATGAAAAATAGCCACTTTTTAGGTGACACATTGTACGAAACTCGGAAGCGAGACTTGGTATTCGTTACGGATCTTGTTTCTTTCGTCGCATTCATTCCCATCCCACACAGTTACCGTGACAATATTTCCTTCTTGGAGATAATTTATCATATCTGGTATATGATGTCGGTGGTTCATTATTTTAATTGTTGCGATGTACAAATCTCAAAGACTGATGACGTCACATTTGTCTTCTGTCACATTTCTCATTTACTAATGCATCGTCGCGCGAGGATGAAGTTATGACATCGTTGACTTCTTATCAAACGACTTTTGATGATTTTATAGTATTTCACGTGATTTACAAAAATTGAAGAATATTGTTTTTCTCAAGTACGAGCGTTTACTTCTGAGTTCACCAGACTGAACACCTGCCGATGTTCTTAGGATGTTTGTTTCTGTCGAGCATTACACGGTTTTTAGTGACACAAACCGTTCATCAACTGCGATACGAGCTAATTTTACTCAAATTTCCCAATTCGTGACACTGTTACTTGTATGTAACCATAAATCTAAGAAGCGAAACCTTTTCGTGCGAAACAAACGTGTTGTAAATTTACATATCTAAATTCACTTCCACGTGTATGTATAAACATTTTTCTTGTAATCAAACCAAAATCTAACACCCACTTTATAAATATAAATCGTATTTTAATTTAAACTAAAACTTCATTTAGATATAATTAACGTATTTACCCTAAAACGACATAAATTAATGGCCAAACAGCTTGAAACGAATTGATAGTTCCTTCTAAAAGAAACCTACTATTCAGCAGTCACTCACCCGCTTGTTCAGTAAATGTGCTGATTCTACAACCTGTGATTTGTAAGTACATTAGCTCTAAGATGGGTCATGAATTCAAAGATCGATTTCAGAATGTGTCTGGAATAAGAAATATTTTTCCTGAAATAGATAATGCCTTACGTAAGTTAACGAAGAATTGCATTTGCCTTATTCCAGTTCCATTAATCACAAAATGTTTGTTTCGACATATCTCATAAAACAAGGTTTATGATGTCTGTTAAATTGTTTTCACATTTTTATCTATAGGTAGTTGCTCTTGTTACTTCGCAACTCAAGTGCTAAAACATTATTGCTCTTAAGATGTTGTAAATTATATGGCGTTGTTGTATGACGAATATTAAGGAACATTAATTGCATTTGACGTCAGAAATGAAGAAACTGATATTCGATATTAAGTACATCTTTATGTCAAATTAGAGTAATTTCGTCAATTTGCAAATTATCTAACCGATATGAAGGATCTGGAGCATTGACTATTTTCTTTTTCTTTTATCGTACATCCAGCCAATACAAATTCGATTCTCTTTATCAATGCTTTTTAAGTAGCTTTTCGTCAAGTCTGTTTTCTATTTCTCGCAATATGATTTGAGTGTGATTTTAGCAATGCCCTAATTTATTTAATCTTTTTCTAAATAATTTCAGAACGAAAAATCTGTCACCAACTTGTTAATGCCAAACTGTTTTAAAACGATTTCTTATAAATTTGTGTACAATCACTCAAAAACGTAGTCGTCATCAATTAATAAAAATGATGTTAAGAAGTGTAGATAGAGGAGATAAAATGATTGATGATTCAAATTCATCACTAATATGATTTTCGATTGTTGATACCAAACATCGTAATAAGTAATAATATAAAGTTCTGATACTAATCTGGTGTCAAACTTATTGTTATTTAAAGTCTAAGGCCCGGTTTCTGGAAACTTATTTACCGGAGAGATAAATTTAAATCTCGGTTAAATCATGGCAACACCAATCAGATCAGCGCTACCTTAGCAACAATCGAACCGTTAAACTTTAACTGGGGTCTAATCGTACCAGAAATCGGAATTTACTTGTTTTTTTGGCATAAAATAGATTTATTGGACATGTCTTATGGTGATTACTTGTTCTGAGATGAAAAATATTTATTTTGGTGACAATTACTTATTCTGGTGGCAGACTTTCCTTATACTGGAAATTTTGTTCCGAGTTCCTCACATTACATATTTTTTTTTTTAACTAGTAATCTAACTAATCGTCTAAATAAATGTGAGTAACGTAATGATGTATGGCAATTAACTAAAGTGAATATGCAGCAAATAAATATTAGCAATAGAAGAACGTAGGCTTTCGCGGTCAGAGTCAGATTGAAATCTGAGTCTATTTTGGTTGGACCACATCAATTTTCGACGTTTCGCCCGCACTGTTATTCTTTCCATAACTGTTATTGTTTCGCGTCTCAGACAATGAGTTACCGTGCCGTAGTTTTTTCTATCATTTCCCCTTTGTCCTGAAGATGTCCCTGAAAAGACGGACAAAACGTCGACTTTTTTATAAATTAATGCGGTCCAATCAAAAAGACACTGTTTAGCAATATTTTGGTTTGTAAAAGCCAAATATTTTCTTTTTCTTTTTTCTGTGGCTACGATGTAACGATTTGGAGTTTCTTTTACTTGAGTCCGTCATCTACCTATTTATAAATTTTTATTGTCATCTGGGACAAGTTAGGCCGAGATCTAAGTTGAAAAATGGCGCAGGAAATCCATTAGGTTGGTCATAAATCCATACTGCCACATGTAAATGTAAAATGTACAAGCTTTGAGAAGACACAAAACATAAAACGGTATATGTGTTAGTGTAAGCCGAAATACAGAAGCAAAGGGAGTGAACAGATAGTTGAATAATTTATTTGCTCTGTCGGTTGCTGCGGAAACTGACCACAGTTCAGAGATAGCAATATGCAATATTAACCCACAGGTCCGTCTACCGACAACTGTACCTTTGTCTCTCCGTGTACAGCTTATCAATAATTTGATTGTAGAGAAGCTCGTGTATATTTAATAGGAAATTTATTTTACGTTCTGAAACATTTAGTTGCAAGTATTCCGAGCTTCTTCAAACATTCAACACTCACTTCGCTAGAATATATAAGTTTTTAATTAAACTTCGTGAGAATGTAAATCAGCACTCTTTTAACGACAGACGTGTTCGTTACAGTGGAAAGTCTTAACAGTCTTACTATGGCAATCGCCAGTGGGAACCAGAAGCTGTTTGTGACACCTCCACAATAAACGACAGACGCATTTGAGCTCTCGTGCCCGTAACGTACACCTATAACACTAATTGGATTGGCGGCCTCTTGTAACAGAAGAGTTATTGGCTGACGCGTCGTCAACAAACAAAACTATACAAAACGAATCGTAGAATTGCAAAGAGATGAGAACCTAAACGTATCACCAATCAAAAAATCATTGTTTCATAATCACCAATACTCCCAATTTCCTCTCTGAAATAAAATCATCACCCTCATGTCAGTCAATAACGTGGGATAATTTTTAAAAATTCATGGGAAACTGAGCATGACTTACACGCGATTGCTTTTAAGATCTTTTGTAAAAATAAATGACGCACTTCCATCACAATGACACAATTAAAACAGCAATAGTTAGTGGGGCGATATTTCACGTGTGGTTTTTTGCACCACAAAAGGATAAAAGTGTCGTAACAATAGAACTAAACTGCCCTTCCTCCTGAGGGTGCTAGGATATCACATGTCTGCCGCTAGTCAATAAACACTTTCACTCGTTATTATTAAGTGGGAGCTTTGAAACATTTTTTTTAACCTTATGTGTTCTATTTAGTTAATGGAACGGTTAACGGAAACACCTTCATCAGAAAAGTTTAAAGCGGCACATGTGGTCCTAATCTGCTTTAAATTGGCCATCAAAGACTTAATCCATCACAATTAGAAACGTTTCCCGCCTTGTAACCAATTTTATAAAATGATTCGTTGGTTTTTATTCATCGATTTGTTCGGGAGGTTTAGAGACATTTTAGCCTAACAAGGTTTTTACTCGCGTTTTATATGCCACATGGGATGCAAAACGACATTATCAGGAATTCTTTTTAACGAAGTCTGCCTCCAAATGGCGACCGAATATTTTAAGGCCTAACGCAAAACAATTTTGCTTGTACTCTTCTATTGCCAATTCTGCTTGTCACAGTATTTTATTGAATCAGATTTGCCTTTATTTGGTTCTTTTTGGTGCATTCTATTATTTTCAGATATATGAATAAAGAGAATATAGTGCTTGAATAATTTAGTATTACAAAAAATTTAGACAATTATAAAGAAATTTACCTAAAGTCTATTTTTTTTTAAATAGAAATGCCAAACAGTCTTAACGTTGGCACCACTAGTAAATTCATTTATGGTAATTTTAATGCTAAGAAACATATGACGTTTCATTTAAAAAAACACAAGTTGGTATTGTAACTTATTTTTGAGACACGCTATATATATAATTGAAAATAATTTTAGGCTATGGACTAGATTAGCATTTATCAATTTCTTATATACATGTTTTAAAATGTTATCGTTTAAAGGTCAATATTGAACTTTACCAACTCGCTGTATATAATATCCTTTTTCTTCAAAGTTTTGTATCTTTTGCTAAATAACTTTTTTCTGTATATACATTCTATTTATCAAATTTTTTGTAGCAAGAATCTCATTTTTGTCCACAACATTTTACTTACTTGCGGTGTGTTTCTGTCAAAATTATTAGCACTGAATTCTGTCTTTAGACCTTAGGTAATGATGTCTGTCCTCAGGTATTCAATCATAGCGCTTTCAAAGAGCAAACAGGCACACAAGATTCATAAAAGTCAAAATTCTGTCAACATTTCAATTTGAAAACATAACCATAATTTTTTAACAAAATTTCTAGGGACAAAAGCAAAGAGCAAACAAAATTTGTGGCTATGGAGACAAGCTGCTACTAATTTTTTCACCAAAGTTTTGACTTGGTAATTTCCATTAAAAAAAAAAACTTTTGTAGATTTTCGGAATCGAAGTAGATAATTAAATTAAATTAAACTGGAGATTTAAAGAATACTGCAAACAAATAAGAATATAAGAAACAAAAAAAAGAAGAAACAGAATAAAGCAGAAAGGACAGATTTTGTTATGGACAACCTAACTGTAGCTGTAACAGTCATGAAAGTGGTTTTAAAAGGAAACTGTAAAACTGTAAACTTTTAGCAGAATTTGTTATTATTATTAGTCATGTCAAAATTTTTGTCAAAAAATGTTTTTTAACCAAATAGGGTTTGCCTACCAGCAGAATAGTCTGCATTTTCCACTGTTTTGCTTGAAAAAAGTCTTTTTGATTGAAAACTGTTATTAAAAACTGAAGAGTTACAGATTTCTTTCCGAATTTTTTTGAATATTGAGGCATCATATTTTTAAGGATTCAGATTTTTTTGTCAATTTTTTCGTTTATGTATCTTTAGTGTTAATTACTCCTAGGTAGTAGGTATACAGGATGCGCCAAAACTCGCGCCCCAGAGGAAAATAAGGTAAGTAACAAGGAACATGGAAAAAATGTTAAAAAAATTTTATCTATTAAAATTTCAAAGTTATGAGGGTTTAAAGTTTACACTTTGACTCTATTTATTTCTGTTGAGAAAATAATTTTACAAGTTTTTTTGCTATAGGCTATTAAAAGAGGAAACAAGGAAGCTGTATCCTAAATTGTAACTCTGTTCAATGTTATTTTTGGGTTTTATTGGCAAAATTTTTGTCCCTTTACTAAATAGTTGTAAAAAAACATATACAAGATCATCAATATCCTTAAATAGATATAAAAAAATGTCAAATGTCAAAAAATAAATGTCAAATTTTTTTGACGGATAGAATTTTTTAAACATTTTTTTCATGTTCCTGGATTCTACTCGTAATTACCTTACTTGAAAATTTTTCTGGGGCGAGGCGAGTTCTGGCGCACCCTGTATATTTGTGAAATTACAGTTAAGATTAAAACCGTGTTGCTGTTCCAAGTGTCGTAAATAATATGGCAATGTAAAGCCTAAATGCAAAATTTATAGTCCATAAAAGGTAACAAACTTGCATAGGTCAATGCACATAACATAAAATGTAACAAAATTCGAGAGCCATAAAGTTGGAAGTACATATTGATTCGAAGAGTCCATCAGCCCAACAGTAGCGAGTCGTAAAGGTGGTCGAGGTTTATAGAGGTCGCTGGTGAAACCCCTCGATGCCGTGAAAGTTTTAGTATTTCGTTCTTATTCCAGTTCTGGGGTTGGACGCTATTCGGACGCCACCTATACACAAGATATTCATTCCTTCAACCATGATCAAATTTATAACTAAATTTCTACCACTTTATTTGTTAACTCTCACGTTGTAATAACTCAATCACGCCAAATTATAGCAAGGTAAATCACTCCTACACCACTAGTCGGAGTCTTTAAAGAAAGTGCTTTGTTTGAACGCGATGTTCCGAAACGGTCTCACTTCATCCATTACCTCAAGTAAACCGCAAACCGGAAGACCTAAAGCGAAGGTGTAACTAATTGGCAAAAAATATAGATTGTTTTAGGTTCAGTTTCGGCTCATTTTCAGGTTTAAAAATACGACCAGTCGTGCGTTATAATTCTCTTTTTGAAGTGGTCGCTGAAACGAACTTTTAATTTTAATGTACCTCTGGGTAAAAGACACCTAATTAAAAATGATTTAAACAGATTTCTCAGAAAGGCTTTTTCTCGAGGATTAACGTATTTACATCGCGTAGGCAAATTGGAAAAAGCAAATCAGGTAAAAACAGGTTATTCTATACTTTGTAATTAAAGGGACGATGGATGAAGGTGTAAATTGACAAACTGTTAAATGAACGGATTTGCTGTTTTTGCTATTCTACACAATTAAAGTAGTATTCAAATCAAGAAGATTTATATTCTACAAGTTCTTCATTGGTATAGAAATAAAATTGATTATCAATTTCTATTTTGCCTATACTTTTTTTGAATTTGTAACATTTATGGACTTTTTTATTTCTGCTTAAAAACATTGTTATACTTATTTAGTATTTCTGAGATTGCAGTTTTTCGAGCTAACATATGTATTGATGTGCTAAAAATGTGCAATGTATAGGTCGTTTTTTACTTCTTATCTCGAGTCGGAGACTTATTTTGGGAAGAAATAAACGAGACAAATTGTTAGGCACTAAAAACTCTCCTGAATCATTAGATTTCCATTGAGAACTGTTCACGTATAAAGAAAGAAGAATGAAATTTTGTTTTGTATTGTTTCAGCAGCTCAATCTCAGCTATTTAGCTATTCGGAATCTTGAAAGCAAGCCTCCATTAATTAAACAGAAAGAATTTTAAAAAATGTTGATAGGATAAATTTATTGTCTCTATTTATATTGAAGTGCAGTGGTGCAGAAGTTCTACTAAAAGGTGTATTTAAAAAATTTAATTAATTACTATTGTACAGTTAAATCACTGTGACCTAATTTTTCGAGTCAAGTTTTAACTAAGTTCATCTACAAACATTAATTAATTTGAGATTAATTAAAATCCGACTACTTGCTACGGAAAGACTAAAGACAATCTCTGCCAAAATAAATTATAGAAAATAATTGCTTACTTCCTTACTTCGGCATTAAGTATGTCAGTTATTATATTCTGCCCATTTAAATAAAATAAAAAAGGTTTTTTGATCAAAATATTCATATCGATTTTCTTATTTCTCTGTTTTGGGTTTTTGTTCGATTAAAAAAAAAAGCAGAATTAATTCTTACTTGACTTTATATGTTTTTTTTTATCTAGGAATAATAGAATAGAAATCAGAACTAAAAGCATCTTTGAAAAGGCTTTTTAAAATTTTTAAAATTAGTCTGACGCTGGTGGTGGCAGTTTGCAGCAAACAAGGGCTTTTTCCAATGTAAAAGTTGTCTTGTAGTAGTGAAAGATCGCACTCAGGCAGTTAAAAGTAATCACTCATTCACACTTCACACTGCGCCGCTGTATCCAAAGACTTGCGGCAAGGAATGCTATTTATCAGCCGTTTCCCGCCCGCTTCTATTTATATTCACTCATCTCCAACAGCTGCCTGATGCTCGGAAATAAAACGAAAGGGTAGTTTCCTTTTATTTTTGCAAGCACTGACTGTTTTAATTGCTTCTAATTAATAAAAAGAACACTTTAGCCGAAACTACAAATGCATAATACGTAAGTGCCGTTATTTGTATCAACTTGAAAGCTTACGGACAAAGAAAATTAAATAACCGTTGTGTTTTGCAAAAAGAAAAGTTGAGTGTATTCATTAATTTGCCTTTTGTACTCTCGCTGGATCATAATTACTCTTGTGTTCGCAATGCACCGTGAGCGCACTGGTAAATTTAAAACTTTAATATCCAGCATCGCTACAATTAAGAACAGGGGCCAACAACTATGTACATATTTCACGAGTTTACAGTACTCTAAATTCTACAAAAGGTTCGGATTGTGGAAAACAATTTCATTCCTGAATTGTAACTTAAAACAACATATTGAAATTCCACAAAGTTAAGACTTAAAAGAATGGCCAAGACATAATTGGGAAACATATTTTGTTCAGTCTTGAAGATAGCTTTTCGTGAGAAACAACAATTTTGCAAAAACTATTCAAACATTGTGGTTTGGGAACATAATGAACGAGCGCCGTTTTTACGGTCGGTTCGTTTTGGTCTAGAGAGAAACCGGATGCGTTTAAGATGAAGAGTTTATTTGTGTTCGTTAATAAGGATGAAGGTCGGCGGCGACGCCTGTTCATAATAACTCTTTTATATGAGTCAACATATCATATCCAACACTTCAAAGCAAAAATGCCTTTACCTCTTTATTCACTGCCTGCTCAGATCACATCAGCACTATCACAAGAATTGTCTTCTTTACTTCATTAATTTTAGTTTTATAGATCGGTGGGTTAGGTCAGAAACCACTTAAAAATTTCACATAGAAGTCGTAATTTTTGTTTTTTTTTTCTCTTGTAAAAATAACATATCACAGTAGCCAAGAGGAAATGAAAGTTAATGGTAATCACACAAATTATTATTTGCTTGTATATTATTTCAAGGAAGTTTGTAATAACATCAGGAATCCTGTTTTCACGGGGGCGCCAACTAATGTTCCTTTGAAAGGTCACTAGTAGTTTATACAGAAATGAAAACACAGTAGCCACAAATTGTATAAACAACATGTAGGCTAAAGAACTTTTATGGCAACACTGAACTATTTTAAACTTGTTTTTGTTGTTAAAATTGTTAATTGTCTGTGTTAGGAAATTTGTTAATTGAACTAAGTGTAATTAAATCATTGCATTGATCTGCTGCCTACCCGTTATTATGCCACAAATCACTATTTTTGAAAGTAATTAAGTCAAAATGACATAAACATGACAAGAGTAAAAAATGAGGTTACTAATGTAAAGGTTGTTTTAGAGTTTACAACAATACTGCCCGAAATTTTAATTCTGCAATTGTACCTGCAATTATTTTGGAAACCAACATTTCCTTTTCATGGCTAAAAGTTAGATCTATTTCGTTCCATTGGGTATCATAGACAATGGTTTTTCACTACTAGCTTTAGACTTCTAAAGTCATCATTGTTATTTCGTAATTGATGCTTGAGAAACTGATTTTCTCCACCTTAACCAATAATGGATTATTCTTTCGTACAGTAGATAATAAAAACAATTAACAGTCTTGCCATGGCGAACATGCGGTTACCTGACATAAAGCTTTCACTTTTTATACGTTATAAATGATAATTAGTAGCTCCTAACTGAAACTGCGAGCTAGGATTTTTTTACAAAAGTGGGCAGAATGTCAATTCTGGCGCCTGGACCACACTACAGTTTTCACGATTCCAAATTCTTCTACTTTTTAAAAGTTGGTGAAAATGGTGAGATTCTCGGTGAGATTTCAATACAAAATCTCAACCTGGTACCAATGTCGGAGCAAGAAAAATAGTCTAGAAGGGGTTTACAGAAGGGGTTTACCTATGTAAAAAATTTGGGGCACTGATTTGAGTATTACAATGGGAGGTTGTAATATGTGTTTTTTAATACTATTTTTTCTATTGAGCAATTTTTAAATTGAATTTATTAATCTATTTGACAGTTAAAATTTTTGTCATTTGACGTATGCATTATCCAAATCGCTTGAAAGTAGCTCAAACTGCATTATTTATAGCTCAAATTACTTTTTTTTGGATGAAATACGTTGATTTACAACAATTTCTCACAGAAGGTACAGTCCGTGATGGTATAAAAATGCAGCACTTATTTGTTCTTATGCTCTTTCTTTTCTTATTATGCTTTGCGTTTTTATTTGCTCTTATGCGCTCTCTCTCTCTCTTTCTCTTTCTCGTTCTTATTATACTTATTAGAACATGTACACTTGGATTAAAGTTCGCGTTCTTATGCACCCACCATCTTTAATTACTAATTTGAATTAGTGAAAAATTGCTGACTTAAACCTAACCCCGCACAACCAGACCTACCTGTCGGAAAATGGTACCTACCTTATGCCGCTACACTACCTCAATGTTTTAATTTATTATATTCATACAGATTTACACAAAAATTTTCAAAAATTTATTTCTTGTTTTTTTTCTACGTTTTTGTACTTTTCTAAGTTTCTTGAACCACTAAGAGTGCAAATGGTACAATTTTGAAGTTTTGAATTTTTTCGATTTTCGGTTTATTGCTAATAACTTCTTTTTGTTTGGTACCAATGGAAAGCAAATTTAATTTGATATTGTATAAAAAAAGATTATTGTTCTATGTTACACAGTTATCGAAACAAAGTAAAAAAATAAATCCTTTGATGTTATGATATCTAAAATAATTGTATACAAAATTTGAGTGTTTACTTTGGTTATTTCTAAAATATAATTTTAGTTTTATTACCACTACAAAATGGTTTTGCCTGATTTTCTTCTGCTGCGTTTTTGCGTAGAACATAACTCATTTGGTAATGTCAATATAATATGAGTGTGTAGATATAAGAGATCAAATCATTAAACTACAATCAGGTCTCGAGAAAAAAAAAGAAAACTTATACATATCTACTTCTGTATAATTTGTTTGCTTTAAAATTAATTCTCATCATAGTTGTTAATAACCACAAAGCTAAACGTTTCTGTGTCTTTCAATTTAGATTTTTGTAAAACTGGCCGTATGGATCAATTTTTGTGTTGCGCTTTACCATTATTTTTATTGATGTTACAGATATTTTTCTACCATAATAATATAAGAATAATTATTTGATCAACACTGTAAAAATTAAAATTACACAAAGTATATTGTTTGCAATAGGTTACTCCTCATGGTTTTGCAAAGGATAATAAACGTTTCGAAAAGTCATAACTTTCAACAACGATGAATTTTATCAGAGCTTTACATTTACGTGTATTATACCTACTCCATCAACATATCGCAACAAGTGGTAAGCAACATGAAACATAAATCCAAAGGATTGCAAATATAGAGGCATTGTGTACGCTTACTTTACTGTATTACGTCGACTTTGAACTGAAAGAGATGATCTTCAAACGTTCGGAAGATATTCAAACAAAATCAGACGTCTAGCCGTAGTGCATTAGGAGTTCTTTGAAGCGAATGGGGTTGTAATGTCGTTACGGGGTGTCGCATTGAACGAGAGTTACGAACCACTATCAAACAAGGTGACATATTAAATCCGACAGTTGGATCAACCACAGACGAAAATTTCCCTCGGGAATGACCGCTGTTTTTAACCACACAACATCGAAATCTGTCCTGGGTTATAGATTCGGCTAACGTATAATATTTTTCGATTATTTTATTTATCATCGTTGTTTTGCTGAAACGTAGCATCAGCTGCAAAATATAATCGCTAAATGTTTAACGAGAATTACTTCCAAATGATGATTTCGACACGAGGGCATATTGCGGATACCAACTGACTCGTAAATATTTAATTAATGGTTTATGGCACGACTTTACGTCCATTTTATGTAAACTGATTAGTGCTTCCGTGGTGCGTAAATTAAAAATAATTCGAGCAAAACTTGACTCGTTATGGTTGCTTAAGGAGTTTGATACCTTGCCATTAACCATAATACGTGATCTAAAATTAACGAACTACCATCCCAATCGTGCCCAACACCAGGCTGTGAGGATAGGCTTGTGACCGCCGGGATATAAACTGCCGGTTAAACATGACACACATGTGCATAAATATTTTAACGAACTCACTTTAAATTACTTACAAATTAAATGGTTTCACTTGACTTCACTTTGATACCAAACACTAACAGCCAAAATTATTTACGATATATGACAGCAAGATGCCGCAAAACCAATAAATTTTAAACTCATGGCGTAAATCTGGGCAATTATAATATTTTTGGATTATTATAGCTCCCACTTCCGTCTTCCGAGTGTATAACAATAACACTAGAATTTTTATTAAACATTTTTTCCTCAATTTTATTATCAAACCAAAGCACAACACACATGGCAGTGAAATCTTAGCTTTTATGGCTCGGAATCACAGTTTCTTGTTGACATCGAAGAAAATGTGCAAATACGTATAAAGTTACCCCATGTCTTTATCAAAAATAATTCCATCTTCGGTCAGCTGAAACTTCCAAATGAACTCTGCTACCCTTCACTATTTCTGAAATTACCCTGAAGCCATTACGCGCAGATCTCGTAGAGTAAGAATTCGACTCAAACGGTTTCTGCTTGACCGAGCTGTGGTAAGACGATGACCAATAAATCTTCTTAATTTTCCATAACTGCAGCCGAGGGTTGTATGATATTACCATTTATGAAATTCAAGAAGTATTCGAGAAGAAAGCGCAACATTAAGACAAAAAAGAATAAGTAGATTGTATGTAGTAAACTTTCAATTAGATTTGAAAAGTTCTATTAATGGCAATTGATCTCGTTTATTTATTCGACTTGATCTGATGTTAAATTAGACAGAGATATCCCATTAATTTCAATTACCTTTTCTGAAGATGCTGATAAGTAGACGAACGATTTATTACCTACTTATTATCAAATGTATTTATCGCCACTTAGAGAAAGTGTGAAGAAAAATAAATGCCCAGTGCCGAATCGATTGACCGCATTGAATGTAATAAGGAGGGAGTGAAAAATCTAAGGGCGAGGGTGATGTCGTGCCGTTACACAAGAGGGAGGGTTGTTACACAAGCAGAATAGAGTAATCCTAACAAATGCACTACTCACGTCTACGAAGCTGATCGATACCACAAAAATAGCAAGAACATAGAATCAAAGTAATTGTAGGTAAAGAAATGATCGCCATTAATAAAAGAAATTGTGTGGGATGGCCAAGAAAGTAGGGCTTTTATGAAATATGTTGATAATTTCTTGTCTTTCCAGTCAATATTGTAAATGGAAGTAAGGCAGTGAGGATTTTCAATAAGAAAGAGGTGCTCATATTTCAAAAGTTTTTGTGGAACAGTGGAATCAGAAAAATTGAATTCTTTTGCAAATATGTGTTAGTTTTACTGCTTTTTCTTTTCGACCATAACTCAGATATTTCAGAACAGCAAATAAATTAGCTAAAACATTAGCTAATGTATAGCTAACAATATACATCTTTAAAATAGAAACAAAAAGTATTTAAAAGTACCTACATCAGAAAATACAAAAATAAATATTTATCTGTCTTAGTTATTGTTTTCCCGAGTGCATGTTTGCATAAACTGCAGCTTAAAACTTAAAACTTTTCCTATTTCAAGTACGGTGGAAAATTATAGCATGGAACTGTCAAATCGGAGCACAAAATTCGGAATATGATGAATAATGAGAGTGGATCAAGACGTTATAAGAACCAAACTTTTCGCGCAAACTTTCCTTAAAAGTAAATTTTTTAGTAGCACAAGTTGCATTTCACTTAGTATTTCATAGTTTCTTTCATCTGTGTTTGACATCGACCACATGGGGTGGAAAACAAAGCCGAGTTTTAAATTACTGGCTAAAATATAGAGTCTGTTAGTGACAGCAAAACAATTTTACTCCATGTCATATGAAACTTTATGATGTTTGTGATTATGTTTTCTGTTTGCTACAAGTTTTTCGGCTTGATTTATATTTTGTAGCGTTTAAAAACATTTCACAATTACCTTGTCGGCCGTTTGTTGCCGCATTGTTATGAAATAAATTGTTTCCAACCACTTGTAGTGACGTGTACATGTTAAATGACTAGTTGAGTAACTTAATATTAGTAAATTCATTTAAACTAAACTAATGACATTTGAACATTAGCTCAGGAAAGCACTGAGAAGATGACGTAAACCTGTGTCTCAGCACATAAACGCGTATTACACTATTACTGGAAATTATACATTCCATTATCCAGCATTGAAGCACTACATTGTGTAGATCTTATCACGTATCTACACATTCTCGTAATAGCTGCTTAATCGTTCATTGTGATAGTCACCCTAATATTCTGCTAATTAACAATTGTTTTTCGCCAATGTTTGTGAAATATGTGTTACACCTCCAACTCCACTTCACCACAAACATATTTGCTCAGGTTTGTGTCAGCATTTCAACAATTCAACGACTATGATGGATGGCTTCAGCATCTGTTCTCGCGCCTTTGATTGACAACTGAACGCGCGGCCGCTGTCTTGAAGCCATTAGTCAGCGCCATACCAAGACCTGTATTATGCTTTTCCACCCTTCACCATATTATGATTTATGATTAGTTCGTTTTATTTTCATTCAAAAATACAATTAGGTTTGGTGTGAACGTAAATAATTATCCTTTCTAAATTTTTCTAAACGTAGAATTAGTCTTTCTTCGGAATATTATATTAGTGTCCTACAGCAGAATCCTCCAAGGACAAGATTTGTTTTGTGCAAAATTAATGTTATTAATATTTTAGTTTAGTTTTAATCAATTTTAGCAAAATATCTAAGTCTTCAAGGTGAAAACTTATTCCATGTACTCACAAATAATATAAGAAGAAAATTTAAATTAGACACACACCTAAATAGATACATTGAAAAATGAAACAATAATAAAACTAAATGTAGAACTTTAAAGTAATCTGTCGTTTTTAATAACTCTTTCACAGCAAACCATGTAATAATAATTAACATAAAAACCAGTTAACGACTTGTCGCCGGTGTCGCCTAAATCGCATTTGTCGTCAAATTAGATTTAGTGTTGTCAAGTGGGTATTTGTTTGAAACTACTGTGGACACCAAGCAACTAACAGACATAGAGTTTTTATTAGTAACACGTAACACCGCGTTGAAACTAATGGCCTTAGAGAGAAATTCTCGATCTACATGTTTGGCGTGTTATCCCATTTACTTAATTTATTAAACTTGCCAGGAAAGTAAGTTCATCAAAGCTCGTCCCGAAAAATAAAAGCTCGGTAACATGATTAATGGTAAAGCTCTATTACCATGCGGTGCTTGAAACGCTCTCTCAAATCATGGTTAACTATTGAATAATTTAATTCACGTCATACACAGAATACATTTGGCAACATATACCTGATCCAGTCTGAGTAATAACTTTGAGAATGTGGTGTTGTTCTGATTTATTATTAATGGATTTCCATTAGACTTGAACAATAGTGTTAGTAAAGTGGAGGATAACGAAATGAAAGGAGCTACACCATCTATTGTGGCCACCCACGAATCAACCTTGCCGCTTACTTCAAGAAATATTTACGAATTTCCCTCGTGCCGAAGACATAAATAAATTACGTTAAACGCGTCCCCCTACACTTGATTCATTGGCTGGGACCGAATACATATTTTCTGACAGACAAGTAGAGGCGTATTACATTGATATTTTAAACATACTTCGACCTAAGATTTACTAGTTTCAAACGATTGAAATAAAGCCTAATAAAACGTTTAATACGACTTAAATCAATAAGTGTTTTTATTTACCAAACGTGAACACCATGGTAGGGATCTTTTATTAATACTCATCCACAGAGCACTAAAAGTGACCCCTCTACTAATCTTGTTTAGGAGGGGTTAATATATTAAAGACATGCGGAAGATTCTCACGATACACTCCCACGTATTTTTCTTCTTACAAATTCTCATCTTATCACCGGTGCCTCGGTACCCTTACTCATTAAAGAAATGATGAATAAGCTCTCTTATATGTCATTCAAAACATTCTATTGTCTGCACTGACGTGTTAAGAGTATTACATTTGCTGGACAAAACATCTATTTTTCTCCGATAGAAACCCAACCCCTAGTTTCAAAATGAAATGATTATCTTTAGCAAAATTAGAAATAATATGATCCTTTGTTGTGTGTTTACAGCATGTCTGTTATTTCAGTAGGTACACTAGCTGCACTCCCGTATCAGAAATATCCTTTTCGTTGCATTCTGTAATTATAATTTGAACTTGAATGATTTACACAATATTGTTATTATATTACTGAATATTATTAATCATAATGACTTAATAAGCGTTTCACATCTGAAAACTTGTAACATTTGTTCTAAAATACCTAAAACACTAAAATATGTGTTTATTTTTTGTTTTTAAGCGAATATTTTTCAAGTATTTTTAATAAATAGGTACTTGCAGTATATAAATTTTGTTGGTAACTTTGTTCAGATTTTTTAAATTTTCGTTCTTGTTTTATACAAATCTTTAAATACAAATCTTCATGTTAAAAGAACTTGACTGTTTTTTATGGGTAGTAATAAAGTAATAATAGTAATAAAAAGTAATAAGTAATTTTTGCACAGTAAAAAATAAAAAATGATCAGTATAATATAATATTTTGCACAGTGGAAATAATAAATGTCATGTAAAGCACGCACGTATTTTATTGTAATTTGTTCAGTAAAAAATTAAAAAATCCAAATTGCACAGTAAAAATAATAAACGTACAGTAACTTTAAATAAAATCAGTAAAATAACGTAAAATTTAAACAATTTTCAGTCTTGGATGGACATATAACAATGTATAGCCTCTGCGCAAGAATGTTAAATGTTAAAATTATGTTATTTATTAAAATAACATTCTTGCGCAGAGGCTATACATTGTTAAACAGGGTGTTTACAGTCTTGGAGTTGAAATTTCACCTAGTAATAGAAGAGTACAGAAATACTGTAACCGAGAAAAAAAACTCACACAATTGTTATTATCAAGAATGTTATTTAACTCCAAAATATTGGTACACGGTTTGAGGGTCACTGGAATTATTTCCTTGTTCAGAAAAAATTGTATTGTTGCAACAGATTAAAAAATCGTATCCATGCTAATGAAAGAGTTTTGACACTGTCATCATTTGATTTGCTTTTGCTTTAGTTTTTATCAAAATTCGAAGATCTTCTGTTTAATATCTTTCAGCGAACGGTTTCCAATACGTTTGATTCGTTTTTCTTAATTTTTCTCAAAATTTATGAACATGTATGGCAAAATATTAAAATTATAAATTGGTTGACGTGATTATGATTTACGGTGAAACACAAGGTAATGATACTAATGGCCATTGTTGCAGCCGAAGCAGCAGTTCTCAAACAAATAGTGTAAAATGAATAATTTCCTTTAACAATGTGAATTTTTGTTTTATATAGCGTATTAGTTTTCTTTTACCGTGAATATCATCTCATTTAAATTTCAACCTCAAGACCGTAAACACCCTGTATAGATAACCAGGACTGAAAATTGTTTAAATTTTATGTATTTAGTAATATCGGGTCTTTCTTGGAATTCGACGTCGAAGTTGGCTTTGCAAAATTGATTGTGAACGAACCCACCAAGATTATGTGAACCGAGCGACGCATCAATGATTAACTTTGTGAATACTACTAAAGTTGTAATTCTAAAATTATATTGGTTTGTTTACATGTTTATGGTGTGTTCACAACGAGCTTGTCACGGCCAACTGCGACGTCGAATTTTAAAAAAGACCCGTTATAATATGTATTACTGAATATTTATTATATTTGGAGGGTGGTAGATGTATTAGCAAGGGCCCCTGCACAAGAATGATTTTAGCACGAATTTGTTTTTGAACACTTTACGACATCCTGATTTTGCTCGGAACCATTTTGTTTGAAAATTAAACGTGTGAATATTAAATGAATTAATTTTACTGGACATTCATTCATTGTCTTTACTGTGAATTTATTATTTATATTAATCAAATATAGGTACTTAACGTTTAAATAATATACTGTGTATTTAATTTGTTCCTTTTTTTATTGCAACAAAAATTCTTCTTATTTTTCTCTCATTGAGTAAAGTACCCAAGTGTACAAGACTGTGTAAGTTTTATTTTTTCTTTTTTATTATTTTGCTTCTGATACAAATTATCATATATTATAATCATTAAATTTGTTGCATTATACGTTCTTCATAAATATATTTACAACTTAAGAAATATGATTTTTAGGTTAGGTTATATTAAGATTGCAAGAGAATCAAACGTAGAAAGAAGAAGGAAGAAAGATAATCCTACCGCAAAAGTCCATTTTTTTTTCTACAATCCTTAAAATTTTATGTACCATCACCTCTTAAAAGAGCATTGATAAGAGGTCTACAGGTTTCCCTCCTTGGTGCTGATTTACCAGACCTGATAGCAAGCCCACAATAAATCTTATACTTTTTCACACAGATTTAAACTCAGGTGGGCAAAGTGCTCTCAGCTAATAAATAGTCCCCCAGCAAATCTGCTTAGCAGTGTCAAAACAAAGAGAAGAAAATTTATAAACTATCTAATTAAAAAATCAAGTGTAAATCACTTCAAACGCGAACAGCAGCGACCTGCTGTACACATGTGTGTTGCTTCATTTGTAAAACTATAAATCCTTCAAGGATCCCGGTGTGGTAGCGGGGAGCGCCTTCTGGGGGATTAGGATTTGCATGAGTATCGAGGTGCGTGTGCCACGGCATTTATTCGTTTGAGGGTTCAGTATTTATAGCGGCCCCCGTTATACAGTACCTTGGTGGCGGTGTCGGTCTTGATACATCCAATAATAACAGCGCATTACGGGGATTTATTCACCGATGGAATTTATTTCGCGTAATATAACAAGAAAAAACAACCCTCTAGTTATGGAAATCTCAAAGTATACTTTGAAACACCTTCCGCGAAATACGAAGCCATTGTGCAATTTCGGAGATTTATGAATGCGGAGTTTTAATTTAAAATCTGATGATTAAAAATTTTCAAAGTTTCCCTCTTGTATCGATTCAGTTTCTTAGACGAAACGGATAAATTGCGCCAGACGATAATCAGGAAGATCTCCTAAAGCATGATTAAATCGAGTCAGTCATCAATGAAAAATAATTTCCTGTTAGGAGATGAAATGGTTCCCTGTGAATATAAACTACCCCTGTATTCCGCTTTCCATATTATCGAAAATTTTATCGGAAAATATTGATTGCAAATAAGGTAACTATAAAATTTTAATTAAAGGAGAAGTACTTTAAAAGTTTTTCTCTTGAAAGTTTTATGCTTTGATGGAAAACCGATTTAGGGGTATACCAATAATTAAACTGGCACATATCGAGATTGTAATGAACCAAGGATAGGCGGATAGACACGTGGTAACACGCCCTCCCCTGATTAATGGTGCGGGCAACATGCTTTACATCGGTGTTCTCATATATCAACCTGCACACTGTCCAAATCTCCGGTTTATAACTTATCTGTCCTGAATTGTAAATTGAACGTTTCTCTGTTGTGAATTTTGATCGGATATGGACTCCGGATCAAATATTCAGTCCGAATGTTCCTGTTTGTGGTTTACTGTCTGCATAGTTGAGTCATACCTATTGCATGGCCACTGTTTTAATCACACATCAAAAACATCTACATATTCTGTAAACAAGAAGTTACTTTCTATTGAAAATAGAATGCTTTTTTACAAGCTAGCTGTAATTATAAGGAATTATTAAACTCAAGTTCAAGTTTTACCCAGAAAAGACTTCTAGTTGACAACCCCTATACCTAAGTGTGACACGTGTTAGGTTTTTAATTGTTGGAAGAATAGAAATTACACTATTGCTTAATTATTATTTTTAATAGAATAAAAAAAATTACTTTACAATTAAGATGGTTCTCGATGAAAAAAGATTATCACAAACACCATCACGAGTTTGAAATGGAGTTTAAAAATTAAATCAACAAACGGGCGAAAGTGATATTTATAATTCATATATTTTTTACAATTTTATTTAAAAAACGGAATTTTTTCACATATTTTGTTTGATAGGTATGTACACTGTGTCCGTAAATGATTGAAGGATCAAGTTGGATTTGAAAAAATATTTTTTGTGTTATCATATTCAGTATCATATAAAGCGGCACATTCAAAGGTTATTTCAAGGCCAACTCGATCCTTCAATCATTTACAGACACTTTGTATAATTCTGTTGTATTGCGTATTTCATTAATTTTTCAAAACATTGTATAAGCGACCAAACCAGAAATTTCTTAATGTTAATTAAATAAGGCTTTGATGCCTTATTTAACTAAAAAATACTTATATTGTTTAAAAGCGTTTTGAAAAAGTCAACTTGATTTTAATATATTTTCAAAGTTTATATTTATTTATAATCACCCAAAACGCATAGGTATTATGTAGGTAGGTACTATTTTTAGGATGTAAAAAGAGTTTTTTATGTGAAGAAGATTATTACTTTAATATATTTTTAAACAAAAAATTGACGACAAAATTATGATTTCCACTGCAAAAATCAACTACATGATTGTAATTTATTGAAAATGCAAATTTTCCATTCCAGAGCAAAAGTTCAACTCTTGCAATTAATGACCGTGCACACCTTTCTTATTATTCTGTTTCAACCAGTCACCTCTCACTTCTTAATAAGAGGTTCAACCCACCCTGACAGTGACAGCAGAGGTGATAAACAATTGCATCAAGTAATAAATATTTCAAAGTGTACTTCATAATTAATTTGTTCCAGACTTTAAAGGTGTTGGGTTGAGAATTTTTTTAATGCAAATCTATAAATAAGCATAATTTATTTTCATTTATTCGGTGTGAAGCTGTTCTCACTTCATAAATTACATTCGTATGTCACAGACAAAAGTCACATAATAAGGTATATGTGTACAAAGTTGTGGGCGCCTTATAAGTAACTAAACCTCCAACATTAGTATCTGTCATTATCTGTCTGAAAATTTATTAAATTCATTTATCCTCCTCAAAAATAAGAAAAAATCGCCTATTTACGAGCGCATCGATACATGTGCGTGTTTCATTTTTGCATCGTTGAATAGCAGTTTCCTGCGAGATGCTCACTGTGTGGGTAGCTGCAGTGACAGCTTACATGCATACACCCATTTGTTGTTGGTTTCTTTAAAATCTAACATAAAATACTGCAGTAAATTATTTTTAATTGGATGCTTTCGTACGTATTTTTAACAAGCAAAATTTCGTTACGAGATACTTTCGGTTTGTTCGGTTATTACTGCACCTACTACTATTGTTAGTTATAACTGGCTTTTAATTTATTATTCTATGGGAATATTAGAATACGTTCTGTAGGAAATAATAAATTTCGGATTGCAGCGCAAGTTTTAATTTATGAATTATAAAAATGTCATAAAACGAATATGAGCGTTTCCTCAGTTTTTTAATGATGAGTTCACGTATGAAACCAAAAGAATTCATTTTAATGTGTGCTTATCAAAACTATTTTTACACTGCATTTAGAATTCGATGAATATGCATTAACATAATTATTATTTATTCATGTCGTTTTACTTATAACATTTTAATTATAACAGTCGTAAATTTTCTACAAAAAAGTTAAGTAAAAGAAAAGTCTTTGAAATTGAATTCTCTCAAGCAGGTTTGTATAAATGGACAAAATTCCACCAACATGTTTTCAAGCAGTAATTGGTTAATGTTTTGCACATTATGGAGAAAATGGTGATCATAAACTCCGGTAATCTTTAAATCATTCGATAAAGATCAGACGTTTTATCATAAAGAGGAGCTTCTATTTTACTAAGAAGAGAATAATGCGTATTGTGGTTACCAAGAATGCACCATGTATCACATTAAGAAGAAAGATCGAGCGATAAAATAGTCACACATCATTACCTAATTACAATAGAAATTCAAATTGTTGAGCTTTCTTATCTTGCGATAAGGAACATATGTTACAAAGTAAAAATATATCCCTTATCAAGAAAACATAAGATAAAGAAGATAGAACATCTTTGACGATTTACATTTTAATTAAAAGAATTTACATATTTAAATATTGATATCAGTCTCATTTCAATAAACATACACTAGTTTATTGACATTTGATACTGATGTTATCTACAACATCTTCAATTTCGATTGGTAAGAAATCTGTGTAGCTTACAATCGTTTTAAAATTGGAAAAATCGAAATGTTGAGGAACAATTTACATGTATAGTGCTAGGATTACACTTTATATAAATGCTCAGGTTTCCGAATCGAATAAAGTCTCATTTAATTGCCACACCCAGAGTTGCAGTTATTTTTAGATGAGCGGGATGACTTTTCAGCCGAGTTGCAATCCATAAATCATAACCAAAGTGTCTTCCAAATTAGTACGTTTTTTGCCACTCGTTGACTGAATATTTGAATAATTCTTTATCGATTTGATGAGAGTGTATTAGTAGTAATAAATATAAATCATATTATTAATTTAGTCAATTTATATCTATTGACGAGCAGTGAACCTTTTAACCTTCTCCATTAATAGAATTTATTTTGATTTAGATCAGACAAAATATTTGGTTGATGCGTTGAGGTATTTACACTACACACATTTTATTAATTTTTATTACAGTAAGTGTTTTACGACACATTAACCTCTGGATCCCCACGCACTTAAAATTAGTTACAATAAAGCGGTTATTTACTTGTTTCAGACTGATTTACACTTTTTTTTTACATTTCGCTGAAATAATTGTTCGGTATAAATCAAAAACGGTCGGATTGACACTCCCTCATAATAAATCCTCCCAGGTTCATGGGTCTGTATCCACACACACACACACATCTTCAAATTGATTACCTGAACAATAAACGAGCCGACAAATGCATTCTTAATTTTTCAATTTGTCAAAGATGAGTCATCGCTGAAACCTACATTAACATTGTGTTAAATGGAACTGCCCTCGATGTTGAAGTTTAATCTATTTTCAACTGTTATTTTTTATAATTAGTTTAATCGAATATCTGTTTTTTTGCGATTTTTTTAAAAATGTTATTTATTTCTTCTTTTTTTTGTTTTTTTTACTTACATCTCGCTGATTTTAACCAATCATCGCTTTAAGAGTTATAAAACTACACCAGTTTTTTAAACTTTCTAGCTACAGACGAAGGAGGATGTGTTTTTGATTCTGAGAATACTTAATATTATCTCATCAATTCTATTATTGATTAATTAGGCTCTCAGTCGCAACATGAATTTAACTTTTATTACGTTTATATAGTATTGCTTTATAGTAGAAACTGTCGCTGAAAACACGCATTATGAAAACCAACTATGAATATTACATGAAGATTTACATGGAAATCAATGTATTCTCACAATCAATTTTTGAAGAATTCGATATTAACATCCTAATGTTATAAAACTTCCTTCCACTTTTTTGCAATTGGAGCGGGTGGAGGTACGGTTTCAATTTTCTTTAAACAATATATCGGTCTGGTTTACGGCGGGGATGATGCTTATTTATGTTTACAGGGGAGCAAACATTAAAATAAGCCACTACTACGTAGTGATGACGTTATAAATCTCCCTCATCCTGCTAATCTGGGATGGATCAAAGACAGCCACACATTTATAGGCGATACGGTCGAGCCGAAAACTAATACAGACAGATTTCCCAGGAGATCGTCTGGTCAGCCGCGAAAAACAACACTGTTTTCTTTTTATCTAAAACTCATACTAAACCAAGGCAAGAAATTGATAAAAAAAACAGAATGAGAATTGAAAAACTGGAAGCAGTAACATCCATGCAATTTGCTTTACCCTCTATAAAAAACGTGCGTAGAAGAGAAGAAATGATGCTGGCTTTCGAGTTGAATTACAATAAGGTAATAATAAAGACATAAAATGACAATAAAAGAAAAAGAGGTGTATTCTGATACAGAAAAAATGTATCTAGTTTACAGAAGCAGACACTAATAAATTGGTTTGTTTAAATTGTAATTTAAAACTTGTTTGTTTATAACTTGCCATTAAACCTTTGTCGTAAAACCGTTGTTTTTAAATTCATCTAGTTCTGATTTAGAATGATAAATCTAAATTGACATGTAACATTTGATAGATTATGTCAATAATTGATCGAAATAACTGTAGTGGTAATGACCAAACCCATATATTTTTTTGTGGCCAAGTAGGTCGTAAATTTTGGCAATGGCCACAAGGTTTAGAAATAGCCATAAAATTTGTGTTCTCTGGTTAGTCGGTAGACACAGGCAAATATCAGTAGTAATTTACTACCTTCGTTACTGCCAACTTGAGGTGAGTATATCAATCTTTCTGCCTGGTTTATTGCACTGATAGTATCTCTCTTATTTTATTCTTATTTAACAATTTATTCAATGCAGAAAACTGTAAACATCGTATTTTTCAGAGTAAGATGAAAAATAAACAAAACATTTGTCTTCTCGCTACAATGAAACTTAAAACGCTTTAAAAATAATGAATTGAGGAAATTTTTAAGACCCATTATCTATAAATTTATAACTACCAATTAAGGAAAGTTTTATTCCAACTTGTGCTTGTGTCTACAAAACTTTCACCAAAAACAAAACATACAACTTGTTCTCCTTAGTTAATGACAAATTGCCGCCGTACTTTAAGTGCATAAACTTTTAGATTTACGAACGCATTTTACGTCTGAAATGAAGTAGGGTGTTGATGTTAGGGTAGTCTCAAGGATTTGCCACTGGATAAAAGGAAATGAGTCGAATAAACATTTCTGTGTCCTTTCTAGCCGTCTGCTTAACATTTAGCCTGCTGTTTTGCTTTTATATAATTTTATATAACACGAACCCACTCCTCAGCAAATACACCAATCGATAAAAGCAAAAGCTTTAAAACAGGCAAATCCTGAAAATTCATAATAATCCATTAAGTTAAAGGTTTTCTTCAATAAATCATTAAAAATAAATATTAAAGTTTTCCACTAGGATACTCGTATACAAAGGTAGTTATTAATTTTCACTGTACAGCGTAATAGGAAAGCTTAATTCTTAAGTTCGCTCTTGATGTAGGTATAAGTAAATTTCATAAAAACAATAAAGATCAATTTTTGGTACCTTTTCTTTTATTAAGTTTTATCCGGAAGCTTTTCAAAATGCTTTACAGAAAACAGCATGTCTAGTTAAGCCTTTTGTAATTGAGCTTTAGATTAATAAGAAAATTATAATCCTCTTCCAGAGTTATTTTTGTTTAGTTAGAGAAACTCCTCTCGCAGTTCCCTGTGAATGCCATGTGAAGAGGTGAACAGAAGGTATACGAAATCGTGAATAACCCGCCTAGGAATAATCCGTCAGGCATCGCTTCACTGCATTCACAAGTACTTCAATCCGGCTCATAAATACTAAGTATTATTGTGTTTATTGAATCATCTGAAAAATTGAACGTCCTAAACAAACACATAAGCTTTTCCATAAGCCTCTCGCTATTTGTTCAGATGGGATGTTTTGAATCTGTATGCATTGATCGAAAGATCGACGGTTCCACTGTTATTTCACTGGCCGATTAGCCCCCAGAGAAAATGACTAGACAAACATTTATCTTGTCGGTTAAGTCGACCTGCATTTCATATATTTCGGCAATGCACACTTGTCGAACTTTAATTAAAGTTTGCAAATGCAGTGGATATTGCCCTTCGCTTAAAAACTTGTTGAGATGTTGTCAAATCAAAGCGTTAGTTACGGTGACATTTGAGTGAAACTCATATCATAAACAGAGCCCCTTCTTCCTTTGATGTATAGATACTTTGTAAAAGTTTGGAATATTAAATTGCAAATCAGCTTCGAACGATAAGTAGCTGCACGGAGTCTTATCATCTTAGTTTAAAAGACATTCTTTCATCGTAAGCTGCTTAATTAGAATTCCATTTTGTTGGCGTGTATCAGTGACGAATCTTAATTATTTTTTTTTGAAACTTTCTTTTCACTTTGGCCGGTGAACCAAGAGGAGATTGATATCGAAATGCATAATTATGCTAATGCTATAGCAACAGATGACATTAATGATTCTTGTTCTTACATTCCCTGTAGAACATTACTTAAATGTTTTGGGATGTTTAAAGCGATACAATCACTAGAATGTCGCATATTTTATTGTGACGCTTATAAATTGCCGGCTGCTTACGCTTTTACTTCCCATTCTAACTTTTGAAGATTCATACGACCTGTCTCGAACAAAATTGGTGACAAATAGGTTACTAAATAACTAAATTATGTAAACTAACAATAACGTTCATTAGTCACTTATTATTCAGCAACACTAAACTTGCTTATTATGAACATATAACGTAGAGCAGAAAAATCTCAAGTTCCGTCTCTTTCCCAATTAGTGCAGAAAAGTGTTGTGCTGAAACTTGAGCTTTCATTTTTACATATGAAACTTGTTCATTATGATCAAATTCCGCCACTAATGAGTGCCATAGATAGTGCTTCACACCGTTGCCATTGATAACATTGCAACGCCCACGGCAGATGTGTGCCGAATGCAGTAGCTTACGATGGGTGTTTGATTCCAATGTTGAGTATGTTCTTGGTGTCTACAAGCAGCTGGCCGCAAATTTTGGTTCGCCCATATTCGGGTAATTTATACAAAGAATAAACGAAACCGCCTTCTCCTACACAAAAGAATTCAACACAACAATCGCGATTATCACATTATTTTACATATAGATGAGGATAAAAAAGAAAAAATAAAAGTACATTTTCATAACAAAATACCTCTCAAAGTCGAAACGAAGTAAAAAAGATTAAAATCCCATTCATCTTCGAAACTCTTAAATTAATCAAGAATTTGATAGTGGGTATGTAGTTGATGTAATTTTTAAGTTAGATATATGATAAAACTGAATCAATCAATTTATAGTGAACCAAAATTGTATAACAACAAAATGTTTTTAAATTTGGCTACATCCGCAAATAAATTTAATTAAACTCATCCATGAGTGCTACTGACAAGTTTCATTAAAATAGATTAACAAATAATAATGGCGACAAAAACAAAAAGCACAAATATAAAATTTAATATACCTACTTACTTTTTTAATAATTTTTTTTCAATGACATGCTCCTTGTCATGTTTAAATATTGTTGTATGAGCAGAATAACTATCTTTGATAAAACGCTTTTAACTTTCCTTACACCTAATATATGTATACGTACTGTTACAACACAATTGCTTTGTTACTCGGATAATTTGGTTACTTATTCTAACCAAATTTTTTTTGCCCATTAATTTAAAAACCACAAGTAATTATCTATTTAACTACATTATTTTAGAACCCTCTTTATAATAGTCTAATCTCATAAAACAATGTTTTTAATAAAAAATGTTTCTAGTCCATCTTCTCATACTACTAATAAAATGTCTCTATTAATTATAACATAGATATAATTTTTCCCATCAGAATCTATTTCAGTATCCCAGAATAAAAGTGTAAGTCACAAAACCACAAATACAAGATAAGTCGAATTGAAAATTTTAAAAACTGTTACGTTAAGTTAGAGTTAATATCATTTAAAAATGCGTATCTTCAAAACTATCAGAGATAGAATTTAATACTGTTTTGCACCAGAAGACTGGGAAGATATTATACATGAATCTGTGGAAACTTAATTTTCAAGAAATTTGGAGTTAGTACAGTTTTATTCTGGGGTACAGATTTGTATTTAATGATTTTCAATTAGCTAAGTTAAAAAAAACTACAACTGTTATTGAAATTCTTAAAAACAAAACTGAATTTAGCATTTAGCATCCATAGCAAACTGTTTAACAAAGAAAAAGAACTACATTTCCTGATTAATCAGATATTGTCTTCTTCTTTATATCTCTATACCCAGTATTTAATTGACTTCCTATGTTTTAAAATTGAATTGTACACTGACGTTTGTTAGTAATAGTTATTTATTTATTATACAAGACGATAAAGAAATTGTTGTCAATGTTATCAATTAAATTAGGTACAATTTCTATGGATCATCAGTCAAGCTAATTTAATTTTTTAAAATTTAGTTTTTATAACCAAAAAATTTGCTTGGATACAATTTTGTATTAGTCTCTTTGAAAAAACAAACTAACGGCAAATTAAGAATGACGTATGCACAAACCTGTAGAACATAAAAGAAGAACAAAAAATGGTGCTTCACTGTGTATTATCTTGATTTTTCACCGTTTGAATTTATATTGCAACGACACAAACAGAACCCCTTGTTACCTGCGTTAAAAAACCTCGGTGGACATGGACCGAAAATGATTGAATTGTATTTAACAAAGAGCTGAAACTTTATTAGTTTCGGAGTTAATATTGAAAAACATTCATTTCGAGACTTTAATAATTTAGCATCAAATACGCACCAAAGAGCAGTTTAATATTCGTCGTACCATAAAGGAAGGTAAATTTCATATTATGAAATTCTGACGTTGATATACAAGCAATAAGGTGGAATTCAGTGATGCAGCAAAACCACCTCGTTTTAAACGAGCTCAATAACTTAAACTTATTTCTTCTCGGCGGGTTGTTCCCAGCCTACCCTGATTTAACTACTTCCGTTTATTAAATTGAATAGTTAACAATAGCAATGGTTAAAATCCCATCAAGTGTTTGGATAATTACCCCAGCGTGGTCATAAATAATCGTTTTTAATTTAAGGCGAAGGCGTTGGTTATAGTCACGTGCTGAAGATTACAAATGATGTCGGGCTTAGGATAAAATGGTCAGATATTTTACGCTTGTCTGATGTAATTTAACGAATTCTATTCTGTTCATGGCAGTCATTTTAACTTAGAGCTTTTGGTATAAAGGCATTGATATTCAGAATTCGAGCGAGGGACCGCGCTTAATTCCATAAATTTAACGACTGACGTTGTCTGGCTGCTTGCATTTAGACATAAATTCCCTAAAATAACAATCAAAGCCCAGTTTACACGCCTAGTTGACGTCTATTGTCATTTCGCCTCGTTCATATGCGGCTAAGCTAATACGTTGTGGGGCTTTGCCGGGCACCTCTCAGTGAAATCACTCCGCACCATTGTTCACACCACACGTAATTCGAGGCCTCTCTGTTGTGACGAATTTCATTACAGATGCTGCAGCTGGACCCACATCACTGACATAATTCCCCGTCAATGCGGCTAATTCTCGGGTACTTACCTAATTATCATAAACACGCACCATGTGGCCACAGGGCTTCCACTCGGAACCGCCGAGAATTCCCCAAAGACGGATGCTCCAGATTTCCTTCTGTTATTTTATAATTGAATTTTAGCTTTAGCAGAAATTGCCAATTCTTCTTCTCTCGGTATTTGAATGTTGACAACTTAATTGGCTTTATTAAATAAGTTTGCGTTCTTTGAAAACAACTTATGCTGCGATTCTGATAAACACGGACTCCAATGACGCTAGTTAAACTTCATATATCGTGATTACTGCCAAAGTCTCGAGAACAAACGAATCTTCGAGACATGTTTACGTTCTAGCAAACACTGAAGGGACTTGATGACGGACGATGAAATTATTGGCAACGTCTCAGTCGTCAACGTAATCTTTATCAGAAACGAACTCGAGCTGAAACTTGAAGCAATCGATGCCCCGTGTGGCATTAAATTACTTTTTTACCTACTTATTTTCGATGCGTATCTCAAATCTTATTATCCTCCGGAATTAATAATGCTACATCCATCTCAATCCGAAATGGAATTGTATAATTAAATTCATTTCGTTCCTTTGAAAGCCTTCTAAATTTATAACAGCTATCTGCCTTAATTATTACAGGTAAGCTATAAGTAGAGCTAATGCGTTTAATTGTCACTAATTGAATTACAATTCTTTTTTCCAAGAAATTTGACAACGACGTATTTCACTCAATTTAAAGTGTTAAAACATTTCTGAATCTTGGAACACCAACAGCTAACTAATGACGAACGGAACAAAAGGAGTATGTCCCTCTTTGCATTAAATGCACATGGTGTTTGATGTCAAGTAAAGGGGGAAATTTGAGCTTTTCCACTAAACACACTTTTAGCGTAAAAGCAGCTGTTAAGAAAAATCGCAAGAAGTTTACTCGCTATTGGCTATCTAACGAAACTATACTCTCGATATATTGAATCAATACTTTACAACAAAAAAGTGCGATCACAGATGATTGAAGTGTTTTCGTAGTGCTTACTGACTTAAATTGGATAAAATTTTAAATTAGAGGAAAAATAAAACAAAAATACGTATACGCTATTTATTTACATTGATCACGCTTATGTACAAAGGTATAAACAACTTCATCATTTAAAATAGGGGTCCCTATTTACAACACATATAGCACATCATATGATATTGGATTGTCTTATTGTAAAAGCAACTTAAGATATTTTCAATTTTAAGCATATTTGGTAAACTTCAGCCTTGGCAAATGATGGGAGTGGAGCTGAAAAAAGACGTTATATGTAATCAATATTGTCTTAAAAATTGGTTGTGAAGATGTGCAATCATTTTCTAATTTAAACAAACTTTTCAAAAATTAAAAATTACAAAATACAAAACGTAAAAAATACAGGTGCACCAGAACTCGCACCCCAGAGAAAAATGACATATAAAGTAAGGAAACCAGGAACATGGGAAAAATGTTAAAAAAAATTAAAAAATTTCGAAGTCATGAGAGTTTAAATTTTACAATTTGATTCTATTTACTTCTGTTGGAAAAATAATTTTCGAAGTTTTTTTGCTACAGGTTATTAGAAGAGGAAACAAGGAAGCTGTATCCTAAAGTGTAACTTTGTTCAACGATATTTGTGGCTTTTATTGGCAAAATTTTGTACCTTTACATAATAATTGTAAAAAAAACATATACAAGATCATCAGTATCATTAAATACATTAAAAAATGTCAAATGTGAAATAATAAATGTCAAAATTTGTTGACAGAATTTTTTTAACATTTTTTTCATGTTCCTGTTATCTTGTCTTACTTGAAATTTTGCTCTGGGGCGCGAGTTCTGGCGCAGCCTGTATAGTGGGGCCTAAATTGGATTATGTGAACTCAAGGCTTACTTAATGTTGATAAAGCACTGTTCAGAATCGCTCATACAATACAAACTTAAAGCACAAATAAAAAAATTAATCATGAAAATTGTTTTTAATTTAGAAATTAATTTAGAATTATGTGACTTAGTTTTGAAAAATGAGAATTAAACACGAAGCGTCACCACTAATTCCAGAATAGCATGCAAATTAAAAATGAGTAAAAATGTAAAGAGGGGTAAAAATAAAGCTAATATGTTTTTTTTTTTTTCGTAGAACATATTTTAGTTAGCAGTTTTAGAAGGAAGATCTGTTTGGAGACAGAAACGTTATCGATTGCAGACTTACCCACTAAGTAATGGTAACGCTGTCGGCCCCATCGTCAAGTCGATTTATCACAGTTTAAGGTCCAACGTAGGTCCTAGTATTCGAGACATATCTCGGCTGTCTGCTGAGCCTAACCGGCGGCGGCGTAGACAAAGGAGGTGGTGGTGGCACAAAGCCAGAGTTGCATATTTCCGTGGCCGCATAGTAACGCTCGGGGGGTGGCGGAACCGGCGGCGGTTTCGGAAAGAAGTTGTGTAAGGGTGGCGGAGCACGGGGAGTTTGTGGAGGTTGTAAGGGTACAGCATATTCGGGGTCTCGAACGTCTGCATAATCAGAACTACCCGGAAGTCTTCCCATACTTGGTTCACGATAGAGTGCTGCCTTATCGCAGCCGCCTGGCACTTGAGACGGTCGCGGAGATGATTTATATCTTCTTTGTTGTATTACAACGAAAACTACTACCGCTACCATTAACACTACCAGCACTGATAACACGCCAACTATCACGCCAAGGTATTGTCCCAGTCCAGACGGAGTGTTTACGGCACTCACGACGTTTTTATTGTCCGCTCCCGGAGAGGCAATTTGATCTTTTTGTAATGTTTGTTCTTCTAATTCTTCCTCCTCCTCTTCGGTGAAATTGCCGTTAACGATAAACGAATCGAAAGTTACTTCGCTAATCATCAGCCATCTAGCCGCAAATTGTAGCTGGATTTTAACAAATCTCCCCACGCGATGGTAAAGTCTAATCGACACATTGCGTGGAGTTTCCCAGATGCGATCTTCCATGTAATCAAATGTTATGGGTTCACCTTTGTAACGTTTCCCTCCCACACTAAACAACACTTTCGCTTGTGAAAACACTTGCACGTCCTTCGTAAATTGGTTGTTAGTGTATATGTGAACGGCAGTGAACTCACGCACTTTGTCGAATTCGAAAACTATTTCGATCGGTTTGTTTTTACGCGTGTCATTCTTCCATCCGACCCACCCTTGTTGCGAATTAGTTTGATAAAACGATGCTTTAAAATCATCGGGGGCAACTTTCCCGTCCGTGAGTTGACCCAATCCGTACTGAAGTTTCTCACCATCCCAGTGCCCATCGTAGGCCGTGTCATAGAACTCCCAACTAGTTCCTCGCTTATCACCTTGCGGCATCGAATAACTTAAAATACCATCGGTCCATCGACACCCGTAAATTTCCACACGCATACAAACAGTCCTTTCGTGGTGACTCAAAGGTAGAAATTTGATTTTGCTCGCCCATATGGGCGGGTCAAGGATAGTCTTCGATTCGAGATATGTATTGATGTTGCCCTTCAAAGCTTCCTCACCCGACCGATTTCTGTACCGTATCCACTTATTCAGAAAGCGAGGTCGCCAGTATTCCAGAACATAGGCTTCTGCAAACTCCATTCCTTTCCCATTCCCGAACCGCCCTTGCGTTTCAGTCGCCGTAATCATATGGACCGTGTGTAAGTCTATTTGTATCCACTCCTTCAAATCAGGAGTGGCGGCACTTTGAGGACACCAAGCTCCCCCATCTAACTCGTTCCTCAATCTGAAACAAAAATGTCCGTGTTGATTCAAAGCGTGGTGCAACAAAGCAGTCTCCAACCTTCCGTGATGTGGTCCCACATTGCCATGCTCGAACGAAGAACTGGCTGTAATATCCTGATCCTTGATGGCACCCGATTCCATGCCCAGAGGCGCGATGCACTGCGCTGAAATAGTAAAACATTATTAGACGGTTTTGGGTTGGTCGGGCCCCATTTGTCGTTGCTTTTTTTTCGGTGGCTAATATCGTTATATGCAAATAGCGGTCTTTATTAAACGCGCGTCTGTGATGCAAGGTTCCAAAGGGAAACCGGCACATTAGAGATCTATTCCCAGCTGAAAACGCTGTGACATGCAAATACCGGTCCTTTTGTGCTCTCGCACTTCGTTGTGCCACCATTCACCTCCTACGGGGTCAATTACTTACAGGGATCGACACCATCTGCTGCTGTCACCAACAGGATCATCACTGACGCCAGGAGCACCTTCATTTTTGGAGCCGACCTGCTCGACCGAAGCCTACGACATTTATCTTATCTGAAACAAACGTCCACGGTTAGATTACCTGTTCAAATGGAAGGCAAAACGAGGCTACGTCAGATTACTGACCACATATAAACGCAAATTTTTCACCTTTTTAATCATGCTACCCTACTGTTGAAGATACACATATTTAATAAGAAATAAGACTAAAATACATTTGAACAACGTTCCTTCCGTTATTTCTTATTATTTAAAAGTAATGTTAATCCATACTTATTTTTTTAAGTTTTTTAAAATAATAAAACTATTCTTTCTGATATATTTTTGCCAAAAAATAAGAACGAAGCAATTAAATTGTACAATCTCCCAATTTATCAGTGTTTTATGTAAATAATTGTTTGAAAACACATACTGTACTGTTAAATCTGTTTCGTGTATCAGAGGCTGTTTTATCAGTCGGATATAATGAGAAATTAAAAAGTGGGCAAACACATGGTTTCCGTTTTAGCTCGTAAAAAATTTAGGTTTTAGTTATTCTCAAATTGCACAGTTATAAAAGTATACAATTGTCTACGAGATTACAAGTTGTGACAATTTTATTATTTATTCATTTAACAGTTTGCATAAAGTTTTAGTACAACCTCAAACAGAATAAGCAAATTTACCTTGGTTACATTCTTCAATTACTAATTCAATTTAAGAATTTTAATTGCTAAGACCTTGTCTGAGAATATTTAATATTTAATTAGTAACTTAATATAATTTAAGAGGTACAATTGACGAGGATTCTATTGTGCGCACGATATCAATTACTTATTTAAATAAAGCAGGATCCCTTCTGCACAGGTAATCGAAACTGAGAAGCCTGACAGTTGGTAGACAGTTCATTATATCTCTATACGTAAGGGACGAAGAAGCAAAAACCACGAAACTGACTCCATATTTGATCATGGAAGCGTTAATAATGTATCCAGACAAACCGGTGCTTGCTTTAGTGAAGTCTCTTGATATTTCCGGTTAGTAATATTACCCGTGGATGGCGAAGAAGCGTATTAAATGAAAGCGACAGTCAAAATTCAAAAGACGCTCCAAACACTATTCTTCACAATGCTTTGAAAATTAAATTAAGTGAAGACGATTTGTTGGGTCAACCAGAAGAAGTTGCACAATCAAACCGGAATGAAAATCTAAGGCGAGAGTATAATCCGTGAATAGGCAGAGAGTAGGCCTCACAAGGCGTCAGTCTCCGAGCAGGGTCTAAGCCAGCTTATCTTCGTCATTACCCATTACAAACACTTTACGAACAGAGCCGCTATTCTTATCAAATAATTACTGCGTTCTTCCTTTAAAGGAAACGGGATTCTAAAAACTGAATAATTAAATCTTTCCCACTGCTACCGTCACCAGCAGCTGTACTTGGCGCGCCCAAAGACAGAGGGCGGCTTGTTCTTGAGATGTTATCTGTCTGCAACCGCCGACGGAACTGATGACTGATCCTGATGGCAGACGAACGCCACACAAACTGACATTATTTATCTAACTTGAGTCGCCATCAAACACGTGTCGCTCTCATAAGGAAAAGCTCTCGATGTGTTTCGTCAATAAAGTGCATCATCAGGGTTGAGAAAGTTACTACCCAACGTGTAATAAATCGTGCAGACCACCCAGAACGCAATAATTGAGCTTACTCACTTCCAAATCGTCGTAAAACAGGTAAAGGAGCAAGTCGTAAAACGGTTAAAATTGGCACTAACGACACACTTAACAATAATCCGATATTTAAAATCACCGTTGTCATGTAGTACAGCCTATTAATTTTACGACAATTATTTCCAGATGTGGTCGCGTAAGTGGAGTTCGAGGAAAAATCTCGAATTCCTGCGTTACACATTATTCACTCCGAGGCGTAACTAACACTAAAATGGCATTCTCGGTCAAAGTTCTTCTCATTTTTGCTTCAGATGGCAAACACGTGCAAGACACCTAAACTGTAGCACACGACAATCAAAGAACGCTTACTGATTTATATTTCGGTCATATACTACAAAGAGTCTTGGTAATTATGTCACGTAACCTAATTCATAAAGACCTACCGCAGCTATTCAACCTATTGAGCATTTCTTTACTTTGGGTCGATATTGAACCTGGTGGTGTGAACGCACTGCCAGATCAATACTCACCCAAAACGTTGAAGATTCCCTTTATTAACTCTTGTTTCCTCACCTGTCAAATGCGTATTCACTCAGATTCAGAAATGGATGATGACGTATCGTATTCTTTTCAGTGTTTCAGTTCCACGGAAATTTATAATAATAATTGCCCCTTTGTATGAACGCTATTGCGATCAAATGCATTCCGAAACAAAAGAAGGGTCCCAGAAAAGAAAAACCAAAGTTAGGGAAAACTCTTTGACACTAATGAATTAAGCTGTGAACCCCGATGAGGGTTGCATTGCAAGGGTAAACTTAATGGCTTAAAACTTACTAACGAAGTTGTAATACCACACTACAAGTTTGATAGAATCTCAAACCTGAATAATACCTTTCTTTGCACTGCAACATTGTGACTAATAAGCGACACCATCCCCTGTAGAAACATCATTGGTGTATACAGAAATAATAATAATTTATTGCTGCAGTCGTCAGTGCATTGTTAGAAGAATTAGGTTTTATGGTGCTATATATCATCTTGGAGATCTCCAGACTACTCAATATTGCACGGGTATATTATTCCGACCACTCGAATCAGATTTTTTCACGTTCATTTGGTGAATGGTAGAATTTGTTTATTAGCTTTAAAATTCGACGAGGCAAATCCGTCATTGATCAAAATTTGAGTGCGGCCTTTCAGCATTTGAATATGCCAATTGACAATAATGCTTTACGTTCCAATAAATAACCCGCCAGCTGTTTAAGCAATATTATTCGATTCATTTGAGATTCATACAAGTGAAACTGAATGTGGCTACCTTTCTTTCGGGAAACGGCCTATTTGATCCGAATCAAATTAAACTAGTTATCCAGAATGGCCCATAAATAAAACGGTTTTCAGAAGTGTGTTGCTGTTGTAGCAGCCTAAAACCGTCTGTGTCCGACATAAATCTTCCTATTATCAGCGGACACGACAGTAGTAAATTAATAAGCTAATAGATAGTGTCAATTTATTTTCAACGGACGCACTGTCATCCATGTAAGATTTGCTTCATTTTTAAGCTGTTAGGTTAACAACGACGATTGGAGATACCATTTTAATTGGCGTGGGATTTTTAAAGTAAAGAAGCCACTTGACTTGTTTAGTTTCCGACGTGAAGAGTTTGAGAAAAATAATGCCAGTCGGTGCCAGCACGCCTTTGTTTGCCACAAAACTAACACTGTCAATAAATACATTTATTTGCTGTTTGCATTAACACTTGCTTATGGAAATAACTATTTAGATGTATGTACTTAAATGATACATTATCATCTCATATTTTCAAGCGATAAAATGATTGACATGGGAGTGGCGAGAAGAAAAGTCACTGAACTTATTTTTGTAAGAGGATGATGTTATTATTTTGAACTCTCAAAATCCGACAACACCTTTAATTAAGAGATACGGACTAGACATTCATACATAAATATCAATTGCTTTGAGTCATCGTAAAGGAAGAGGAGCGTAACGGTGCGACAGAGGAAATTGCGGTTTTATTCTCAAATTGCGGTTTTCGTTAAAGAGCGAACCAGATGTGAAGAAATCATAAGGTCACCGTCCTCTTGGGTGGATACATTTTTGGAAACAATTCATGACATTCTAACTGGTTTTTATGTGTAAAAGTTAAATATCATTACAAGAGCAACTACCGCAAAATAGTATGACAAGAATAGTTAGACACAGGCAACTCATTTCAAAAGTGAACAAATAGGCCACAACTTGTGTTTTTTTGAACTGATTGAAGACTTAATCTATGTATTTGACAGCATTTTCTATTGATGTTACCAAGTTATAATTCCACCAACGAAAAAAAGAAATCAATTGCATGTTTTCGATATTCTAGCACAGAATTTCAAAATATTTCAAAAGAATTATAGTTACTAGATTTATAGATAAAATTTAATTGTGAATGTGTTCTCTAAACAAAAAGTAATTTGATTTAAATGAGTGTTTTCGTTTGTTTTAATTCAGAATTGGTTTCACTTAGAAGTTGCCTCTCTAAGATTAAAACAATGTATAACAATAAAAAATTATGAAATAAAATTTTTGTTGTTAAATTTATAATAAAATAAAAGTATACTTATTTAATAAAAAAATATTGATTCAGATGACAAAAATATTTATTTTTGGATGTTGTATTCTTCTCCATAAAGTGTTTAAGGTATTTAAAAATAATTGATGTGCACCAGACTGGCCGTAATTTAACACTATAATCATATATTATTCATTATTTAAATGACATTCTATTTTCCCGCAACCAGTAGTTGAAGTAATTTGCTAACAAAAACTAACCAATTGAATTAGACAAATTCTATTTGCAACCCTAAAACAGACCATTTTAACGTAATTGCTGTTAAGAATCATAAATCGTACGTATACTTAACACATCGTAGGAAATCATTTACTTTACAACAAATTAACAAAATGCACTGTTTATTCACATGTGTTGATTCATCTCCCAAAGCCTTTAACAGTTTTTCGTATTTGTAAAAGAAAGTAGGATACGGTGTATCATACAAAAATATTTGGTAGCAGGCTTAATCTTAATCTCGAAGCTTCCTTCCATCCACTCTTTTTTATTAGACTGTTTATTTTTAACACCTTTCTTGGGCAAAATTAAAATAATGTCTAAAGTTTTTTCCTTCTAATTTTGGAGTACTTGGGGTTAACCAAACCCATTCTCTAAAAATATTTTTTACTTACTTTACTAGTGTAAAATAACAGGAAGTGACATGTCGTTCCCTAATAAACAGTTCTAATATTGCACCTTGCACCTCTAGTCTTGAAGACGAAATTAAGCCGTGTTTGATTTATGAGAACTCTTGACGTCCGGAATCCAATCCTTCATATTTCACATGTCATATTTTTAAACCCCCATTCCTTAATTAAAAAAGTATTAATATTTACTCTCCAAACAGAATCGCTTTTGATCGAGCGGTCTCTCCCACTTTTTAATCTACCACCTCGCTGACAAATAATTTTAACGGCTCGTTATTTTTTCAGATAACAAAACCGTGCGGTGGCTGCCACCGTAGTTTGGAAGTTTGTGTTTCACGTGGGTATCTTAAACATGGTCGGGAAGTGAGAACAGAAGCCAGGTCGGCAGCACCTGTTGCCATGGGAACCCTTTTCGACCCCCGTTTCGAGTCACCAACAGATTCATCGGCATAAAACAACAATGAGTGGTAGTTTAAAAGTTTTAATTCAAACCATCAGCGTAATGTCTATTATACGTGGATGGCGGCAATGAGCTGGAATAATGCAACCGCCGGGATTTAGCGTGTGATCATAAAAAGTCAAGCGGTCTTTGCTAATTATCTTTAAGCGGATTTAAACCCAAAGGCTTCACCAACACGCATACCGTATGACTTGGCGCTTTAAAATAGGCAAATTTCGACTTTTTTCAAGACGCCGAGGTATTTATCGGCTTGTGTTGGCTGTAAATTCAACCGTAAAATTACTTTGCTTTAAATGATTAACTTTGTATAAAGCGGAGAGTATTTATGATCTTGCATCGCCTTAAAAGTAACTAGTTTTAAATGGAGAAAAAAAATTAAATCTACACTTATTCGACGCTAATTCTTTTATTGGTCGTAAAGTGTCAAACCATGCACATCATTTTGCGCGTTGAAATGACCGCTAATTTCATGGCGACCGCGCATAATATTATGGTTTCATTTTATAGACTTTATTTAACAAACACTCTTTGTGGATAAGACAAACAGAAAAGCTTGGATATCCCTAACCGTTTCAAAAAAAGAGGTAATACATTTCTGAATGTATAAATTTGTTCTTTTTGGACCAAAAGGAAATGTGTTTTTGGTAAAATTTAATTCCATTAAATTCCTATAGTCACAATCTAGGATTCTGTGAAACAGTTTTAATTTTCCATTTAAATTACTTTTTAATACAAAATAAATCAAGCTTTATCGCTGCCCTAAAAAGACAACTTTAAAACGAAAAAAATTAGGTTGTAAAGCTTAAAGTCAATCCAGAAATAAGTCAAAAATTTAAAGCCAGTTATCCTGAATTTAAAATTAACATTTTTAATTGCAGCTCTTAGTGAAATACAGGGTGTGTCAGAACTTGCGCCCCAGAGAAAAATTTTAAGTAAGATAAGATATCAGGAAAATGAAAAAATTTTTTTTTAATTCTATGTCAAAAAATTTTGACATTTATTTTTTGACATTTGACATTTTTTATATCTATTTAATGATACTGATGATCTTGTATATGATTTTTTACAACTATTTAGTAAAGGTACAAAAATTTTGCCAATAAAAGCCACAAATAACATTGAACAGAGTTACAATTTAGGATGCAGCTTCCTTGTTTCCTCTTCTAATAGCCTGTAGCAAACAAACTTGAAAAATTAATTCCAACAGAAATAATTAGAATCAAAGTGCAAAATTTAAACTCTCATAATTACGAAATTTTTATTGATAATTTTTTTTAACATTTTTTCTATGTTCTTGGTATCTTACCATATATGACAAGCTCTGGCGCACCCTGTATTTGAGTAAATCAAAGAGAATGTTTTTTTTAATAACTACGCAACAAACAAAATAGAAATTAACAGAAAGTAATAAAAATTACAAGTCAAAGCTCTGGTTTGTGGCATAAATAAGGATCTTTTAGTTCCATTTTTATTTTCGGCTGAGAAAAGAAACAGTTTGTTTATTTCGGCGCCTGAAGTAAACCGCCGTATTGTGACACTCGTTCCAACAATATTTTCATTCCAATTAAACGCAAGAGTTCTATTTCGGTATCAAAAGGACTAAACCAAACTCAAAAAAGCAAAATGTGCGTTGACCTTTACTGTACAGACAAAAACAGACCGCCTGTCAACATCAGTAATTCGAATACCCGCTTTCCCAGATTTATAACAAGCTTTATCGATCAGTATCGATAGTCGACAGACCGCCACACATAAATCTAAGTACAGACCTGCCCCTGGCGGCAGAAAGAAGGTGCTTGCTGCTTTCATTTGAGTCTCTTTTATTGTTACACCGGTAAATAATGGCATGATGAGAACCGGTGATAACCAGGAGCTCGCACTGGCTCATCTGTCTTAACTGTGACATTACCAGGCCGTTGTTTCTTTTACCGAGACGTTATTTAAACAAACACCGCTTCTTTACCGTGTTAATAAGACTTATATTTAGATCGTATTAATAGCAAAGGCATGTGGTTGAAATGCTCAACATTAATCATCAGATATTGGGAAAATATGACAAACACTTCCTTCTTCCTCTAAAGTTTTCTTTCTCTAAACAGGTAAGCCACAATAAAGCTCAGCCGAAGAATTCCAATATTAGTATTGTATTTTAGAAAGTCAGTAATAAAACATGTAATATTTAGCGTTGACGCTCTTGGTATGGTTATTTATACCAATAAAAACGTAGGCGATAATGTACTTTATACTTCACTAACAAATTTGAAACAAACGAAAGAATGATTGTTGAAGTTGTATTGCATAGGTAATAAAATAAAGTCATACATAGTTACAAAATCAAAATAAATCTCTTGTGACCTTAACATGTTGTCTAATGATTAGGTAAATGGTACCCGGCCATTTGAGGCTTTTATGAAAACATTAGACAAGACACGAGGAACATTAGATTCGATTAAGTAATTGTATAATGACCACACAGTCCAATTTATTTTATCATATAAAATAGAATAAAATTTTTATTTTATGCAAATGAACGTGTCAGTGGAAGCCATTTCATAGAGGAACACATAAAGCTAATTAAATAATTATTGTTCTGAGAAAGCGACAGCTTTTTTCGGCGCCAGTGGGCATGAGTGAGCTTGATGAGCATCGAACTGCTTCCGGAAATGAAACGTAAAAATATTGCCTCATTTTTCGGTGTAAAATCATAAAACTGTCTTATCTGTAAAAAGCTAAGCCTCTGGAAATTGAAGACATTAATTCATCAAAAATTCAGTCTCTCTTATCTCTTGAATAAATTTACACAGATGTAGTTGACGTGGCGGCAAACGTCATCCGCTGGATGCGTTTGAACCTATTAGCTCGCTCAAACAACAAAAATAGAATAAATCAGCACTTGGTGAGTTTATTTACGAGAATATAAAGTAACTACTGAAATATTATTTCCTTTTTGGAGGCAGATTCACTCGTAAAAATGTCATGATTATTTACATGGTTGAAAGTTTTAAGGATGTTTGTGTAAAGTGAGACACACCACGGCGGTTGGATAACGACTGCTAAGAAACGCGATATGAGGGAGCCTCCCGTCATACAGCATCCACCTACGAGGGGGTGATTTAGTCGGGGTTTCGATATAATAGCTGGCTCTTCTTCTCGAGAATAAGTCTATTACGACTGCGAAAAACTTCGCTCTTCCTGCATAAAGAGCTTTCTCCGACTTATCGTTGACACTAAATTTTAAATATCTTGGGCACACACGAGGTATCAAGTGGTTGACTGTAGCCTAAACAAACGCATCCCCGGTTTGAGACAGAAAAAAATGTTTGTCGGGGGAATTATAAATATTTCCATATATAATGAGGCTTAAGACTAAATTATGGCTCTGTGTGGGTTAAAGAAGAGATATTAAAGTTGCTTGTGTGGCAGTTTTTTTACAGTTTTGTAAAAGGCTCGAGAGATTATACTTCGCCTCTCGACGGAGTTAATTTTACGACCCTTTTAATATTTTAGCGATAAATGCACGGAATCATAAATATTCTTGATATAATTATCCGGCTTAGCGAATTGCTGCCAGCACCTACAATACCAAGGAGTTAACTTATTTGTTTTACCGCATTTGGTGCACAAACACAACGCTAAATCGCAGTTTTAGTTCAACGCAAACCAAATCTCTCGTCTCCAAATCTGTTTTATTTGCGATATTTATTTTGTACGAGGATAACAAAAGAAAAAGACATGCTTCCAATAATTTCAAATCAAATACAGATTTCTGAAATGTCAAATAATTTTCCATTACTTGACGTGGTTTTACGGTGACAATAATATCAATCAATAAACTGGGTTATCGTCACGTTTATTGGAATATCCGTTGTTCGTATTTCTTTGTTTGACGACAAAACACAGAATAACTAATAACGACTCGAATATGACATCAAGAGATGCAGAGGTCAAGAACAAAAAAAATTAAACAATCAGTTAGAGATAAAGAATTAGATCATTGTAACAGTTACAGTAAATAATGAGCTCATTCATAGTTTTAACAACAAAAGAAATTTAATTAATAGTTTCAGCCAACTCTAAAATTATCAATACTAGCTTACAAGATGCATTTTAAAAGAAATATTTTTGAAATATACATTTTCCAAAATTCCAGAAAACAGAAAACCTCTAAATCAAATCTGATAAAAACAAAATAATTGTGGTCAGAAGTACCAATTTGGGGTAACCTTCACTTGAACCCTACTTATGTTAATAATATTGCTGTTACACTTTTTTCGACTTTGAGGCCGTTTTTCTAGTTATTACCATAAAAAAATTCTAATACTATGTACTTAATTTACCTAAACTCCACTCCACAAAGTGGTTAGCTGTTTCAACAAGCATAAAAGTGAAATATCCACAACAATTTGGAATGAGCTTTATGTTAAAAAAAGTAAGGAAGTACTAATACATTTCTACAATAAAATAGTGCACCTGCATTTTTTGTTCCAAGATTTGATGCAAATGTGTAAGTAATATTAAATATGTATACTAATTCACTAATTATACAAAAACCGAAGTGTACGATTTTTACTATTCTGTGTTATAAAATTTACATTCAAATTTGTTTTCATTTTCTACATTCAGAGTGATGTTTGTTTGGGAGCCCGGGTGATCGCAAAAAGTTTGTATTTTTCTTAAAATGTTTAAACATAAAAAAATGTTCATTTCCAAAAAAGTAGGCACCCAAAACTTTGACAAATTTTTTTCAATCAAAATGTCTCTAAGCAAAACGAGAATATCGCAAAGCGTTCAAAAACAAAATCGTGCTATCAAGAGCACAGCAGTGTGCGAGTGGCGAAGGCGTGAACATCTACGCATCAAACTGACTGATCACCATGTGCGCACTGTTTCCAGTCCTTGCTAATTATTCTTGCGCAGGGGCCCTTGCTAATATCCTTAAAACTGCGTGTGCTAATGTGACGTTCGAGATTGGGCGTGTTAAATACCTCCTTTCGCTTCTACAAACCTGTTACTCACTTTTTTTTTAATATTTTAGCATTGAAATTTTTAGGATCAAATTATTTTGCTTCTATTCTATTTTGTTTAAATAAGTTTTAGCAACGAACATTTTACACATAAGTGTCTTTGGTTTTTTCCGATTTTGTATTTTTAATATTTACTGTATGAATAATTCGTTTAATACGTATTTTGGACTTAAACATTTTATGAACAGTGGATTTTACTTTGAATTTTTTGACAGTGAAACACCCTCCGTTTGTTTCATAAAAGCACTAGGTATACGTATTATTTCTAAAATATTAAGTGAAAAGTGAAATTAAAAATCAAAACTACATCTAAAAAAATAGGGGGGTCAAAAGTAAGATATTAAATGTGTTTCTAAATACTATTCATTAAATAACATTTGAAAACTTCATATTGAATACTCGTATAAAACCTATAAATAACCACAATATCAAACTAGAGATAAAAGATCGCAATTTATTATAAAATATTCAATAATTTAATTGACTGAAGGCTAGAACTGTAAGATAGTACTATCTATTTCAAAATACTTATTCGTCATTACCGCAAAAGTCATGGTGGGTATTTTAATATTAATGAATTCATGAATGAAATAATTAATTCACAGAATGAATGTGTTACCCCGGTTTTAATGTACACAGATCTACACGATATGAATAATTGTTTAATTTAAGGTATGCTCCTTTAAATTAAAAGGGAAGTAATTTCTTAACCAAATTTGTTTTTTATTCTTTATAACCTCGTCGAAGTGGGGTATAAAGTTAGAATTTACTTTGGTATATTTGAAATAATTACTTACCCTTCACATGATATAATCCATATGCCTCTGGGCAATAGTTAAAAACGATAAATTCACATGAAATTCATATAATAAAGATTAAAATATCCTGCAACGGCACTCGTAAAACCCGCGTAAAGCTCCACTCGTAAAGATTCAATTCGAGCCGCTGCACAACAAACGCTGGAACGGAACACTAAAGCGAAAACTCGGATATCCAATGGTGAGAGGTCCCTATCTGCCCCCACCAAGAGAGCGTCTCCCACCAGCGAGTCCTGGACCTGGCCCACCTAATTCCTGGGCCTAAACCTCCGGCTCCGGCTTCCCATATGTTCTATACGAAAGCTCGAAGGTATATTCCCGGACTATGCAGTGCCTCACCCCCGCACAGGTGCCCACTAATAATGCATAAGTTCACATCGACCCGGCTCAGCACGACGCACGCCATTGGCTAATTATTACCTGGCATTCTGGCCAGACTCGGCTGCTATCAACCGATAATGTGAAAACTTTACGGATTACGGAATGTTTTTCGGATCGTTCAAAGTTTTATACACGCGATGAGCTCGGGTCTTGGGGGATTATTCAAATGAAACGCTCTGCGATTAAAAAACATGGGCCTGATATCGCCACGATATTTATTTTTTAATGCTGGCACGTTGGGGGGCCACAAGAGAAATGATTTTTTAGCTGATGATGGTTTTAATACCTCCAAGAAACATAACCACATTTTATGAATATTTGCATAACACATACGTTTTAAATGAGGAGAGAATTATTTTATTTGAACATTCAGGTGGAAGATGATACTATAAAATGTAAGTAACTGCTAGGAGCTTTGACGGTGTTCACTTTTTCGTTTCTTTTGAATTTTTATAAGGTTCACAAAGTCATAATTACAAGCAAATGAGTGGGTATTATCCAAAATAAACAAAGCGCTCAGAGAATGTACATACATTCACATATTTATGAAATTTAAAATTATGTTATTTTAAGTACTTTTATTAGGAATTTTAAAAAGATATTATTTGATGTTTTAATAGATTAAAAATATGTTACCTACATTTCTGCCATAAAAGATATGTTTCTCCATATGAACAAACTCTATAATTGACACTGACAGTAGAGGAAGTAATAAAGAATTTAACAGAAAAAAATATTTGCTTTCTTTGCTTTTAGAGTAACTACATATCGCAGGTGTACAAGGAAAATCAATTAAATCCACAATTATACATTTTTGGGAAAACGTATTTTTGCTGTATGTGTTTTCTTTAAACTGGACTTATACTATTATGCACAGTTCCATAGCTCTGCATTAACAACAGATATAGACTTTGTTAGTTTTTCATGTCAAAGAACAAACAAATATGGACTTTATGGGTATAATAATTTTGCTAATTAAAATTAGCAAAAATTGGACTTAATTGTTTTTCCTTGCACAGTCATGGACAGTGAATTTCGTCCGCCCTTTTTCCATAAATTCACAAAAATTCACTGCAGTCTTTGCTTTATTGTCATGATGGCAGACATTTAAATACGTATTGTCAAATCTAATCGAATTCTTATTCATTTTGGACCGGTTTTTCAACCTGAAAATGGATTGGTACTATACCTCAAGCAATGTAAGACAAAACACAGGAAGGTAGCAAAAGAGCATCGAGGATTCTGTCAACATGACAAACGTTAATCAAAATTCTTTACACTTTTAGTCTGTCATGGAAATTGGCCAGACGAAATTCACTGTCCGTCACTGTACACCCACGACATTACATTTAGCTGTAGGTATACCTACATAAGAAATTTTAAACCAACTTTAAAAAATCAAAAAATTGTTTCATATTTAGCTAACTAAAGACAAATTTTCATAATTAAAAAAAAACACATACCTACCAAACCTTGAAAATTATGAAAATATCAAAAAACTTAAAATAAAGACAAGTAAAAAATTATGTATGTATACATACTCGAATGAACAAAAATAGACATAGTTTTAGTAATTAGTAACAATAGTTTTCTATAAATTCTTTGCTTTGGCATATAAAAAATTAACATCATTTTTTAATGTGTTACTTTCACCTACTTACATTTATTAGTCAATTGTAGTTTAGTCATTCTTAACATTTGACGAAAAATAGAAAACATGGTTGGTTAAAAATTCCCAGTAAGACAATAATAATTAAAACAAGCGCAGTGTTAAAAAAGAATAGACAATATTTTGATACAAAAAATTTATTTAAAAAAATGTGTGTAGTAAAAGTAGTGTTTGCTTTGCTAACCTACATAATTATTCATGAAACTTTCCTATTTCCCCTAAATAACTTAAAAGTCATGAAAAATGTAAACATAACTTAAATAAATCAAATATGAACATAAATCCAGCTTTGTGGGGTCCTCGGTTTCTGTGTAATTACACTTGAATAATATTTTCTAATTTGTATCATGCACAATAGAAAAATTAATAGGGTCACGTCGCTGCTGCCATCCATTTGTTTGTTTAAGCACCTAATCTTTGCAACAACAGAAAAATAGATATAGGGATCCATCTCGATGGGGTGCATTGGTAAATTATACAGGGACTACAGTCAAATAAATGTTAAACCTAGACATGTCGCCCCATATGGCTTAGTGAACGTATAGAGTACACAACTAGTCAAAAATAGGTCATATGTTGCCTTTGGGATATTATGTAGACAAATAAATCACGCAGACCAATAAAGATTTTGATCCGGACAAGTTCCATTGTAACGGAAATGTCATGTGTTCAATAGGGTTCGGATCGGTATTATGTTTAGTTGATTCGTCCATATCGAAATCAGGGCGTAATATTTTTATCGGTATTGAATTTTTTTAGTAGATTACTTATTGATACTCTAAAAGCGTTACTTTTGCGACAGTTGCATTTAGTATAAAGCCAATGATAAGAAAGTCTTTCGAAGTGCAAATGACAAAATGCATCAAATTTTAAAAGAATTACCGGACTAATACGGAAACAACTCTCAGGGTGTTTGTAGCCATTCATCATTGTTTGACAGTTTTACGATTGTGTTCTGGGACTGTTTTTGAACCTTGTCTGAAACTATCAATCTCTGAAAGAGTATTTGGAGGATAATGGCGATGGTCGAGAATTCAAGGCGAAACTGTTCCGGGTGAACCCAAATTACTTTAGAAATTCCATTATTTCAGTGCCTCTATTAAGAAAAGAATGGAAACGATAATACTGCAATGACCAGTCGGAGGCGTGACGACGTCGGCCAACTTACAATAGAGTTTACGAACCATACCATCTGTAAATTCATTCGATACAGTCAGTTTTGGTCGGACACATAAACGAACCGCCGTCGTCTGCAGCCCACATCAACCCTAAGTGATAAATTTTTACCTTTTCATATCGATTGGGGAAATATTTGTTTGTATACCTGACTTCGCAGAATAGAAGCTTTCAAAAGAAAGCGTATGTTCGAGGTGTATTGTGCGTAGAAAAAGAAAGTATCAATAACGCAAGGCAAATTTTGACAAATTACACCACAACTGCTTAGGATCGGGAAATTTGAATGCAGGGTGGTATTAGATGTTTGCTATTACAAAAATTAGAGTAGTAAGAGAAATTAAATTAATAACTGTATATACACTAAAAAAATCTGAAAACAAAATATGTATACGCATTTTGTAATATAAGTTACAACACGAAATCCTTTAGATCCTTTCAGATTTTGTAATGCTTATTTGCAACAAAATAAAGTACAGAGTGAATTAGGCTTTATTGTTGAGGCATCAATATTTATAATACATACATTAGTCCTTTTTTTAGGAGCCTTGTATAAACTTTTGGTAAGTATATTAGACCACATCTGTTTCGGAAATAAAATAATTTATCTAATTTTTATGAAATAATTGAATGGAAAGGTAATTTTAAAATAATTTTTTAAAATTATCTAATAATTTAGTAAATACATATAAAAATATTAGTAGATAAAATTTGAGTTATCCTTGAGGTCTTTTATTACTTATTTATTTTTATACCTGCATGAAACTAGAGCAATAAAAAACTTCTCCTTTAATTAGACAATACTATACATTTAAATCTTTTTTAATCATCATGATACCGGTGTTTCATGTTATTCTAAATGGCTGCACAATGTTGTTTTTGGAGTTTCACAAAGTAACGCTCTAGGCCTTTCACTTCATAAAGTATCCTAAACAAAATCAAAGTAAAAAAAGTTTATCACAGGTAATAGGTTACAATATTAACAGTTACCTACTATAGGTACAGGGTTAGTCACGGGAGGTTCATTTCTGAATTTGTTTTTGCCGCAACCCATTATACATAATAATTATTAACTAAATTAACTAAATCTACGATAGCTGATATTAATTASTCTTGTCTCTTTGACATTAAAGCAAAAAAATCATCTCTCAAACGATGCGATATGTTTTGTTATCGTTTACCAACCGACTAGGCGCATGTATAGAAGTCGATGGTAGACACTTCAAACACCTTTTACATTAACTTAACTTGTTAATTTATTTGTTGAATTTTGATTAAATATAGGTTATCTGTCAATCTGACATTTCTGGCAAATCTATACAAATTACTTTGATTTGTAATTTAATAAAATAACATATTTAAATTAGCAGTTAGTGAGATTGGTATTGTTGGTTGCGGCAAAAAAAAATTCAGAAATAACCGTCCCGTGAATAACCTGTATATATAAGCATATAAAGTAATATATGTATAATATCCAGTGCTCTAAACTCTAAACAATTTAGAATTTCAATTGGGTACAAATAAAGTTTAAACGTTACTTAAACCACAGAAAAGTTGTAATTTCTTGTGAACTTAGCAGTCAGTTTTACGATTGTCTTGGAAAAGCATCTGCAGACGAGTATCGTAAAACCATAATTTAGCATGATTGCCATCGGCTACATTTAAAGAACTTGGACGATTACTCGTTACAAACTACTTAAACCTTAATTCACAAGTTTTATAGATTTGTTTCAACATGTCCAGCTGTGCTAAGTAATAAAACGTACGATGTGTATTTAACTAAATACTGTGACATAAAATCAATTAGTTTATACGAGCATAACGGATGTTTACAAGAAACTAAAGAATGAGGAAATATGACAAATATGAGAAATAAGATCTTTCAAAAACATTAAAGTGTTACTCAATCCTTAGTGTTACTTGACATATTCGTGAAAATAATGAAATGATGAACTGAACTTCATAAAATCAAAAGTATACTACGGTGCGCTGTTATTAAAGTAAAAGACTACATACTACAAATAACATTTCATCTTTTACCTAATTGTAATCAATTGTCATAAATGTCAGTTCTACCTTAAGTACATGGCATTACTTAATAATATTTTCTCAAATAAATTATAAATAAATATATAAGATGCTTCCTCAAATGCTTTTATTTAGAATTTTTTTTGAATTTGTGACAGTTTTTACTGCTTGCTTTTAAAAACTGCATTCAAAACGTGTTTCAAATTACAAAGCGATATTTTGTTTCCAGACGGTCCAGACACTGAAACACAATATGATCACCTAGTCAACTAAAATATTTCTTATCTATCAACAGCAAAAGTAGCTGTTTCATAAAATTTGCATTTTGCTGTTTCAGTATTGGTTTTATCGTATGATCAAAGGAGTGGCAATTTAAGGAAAAAAGCAAAAAATTTCGAATGGTTTTGTAACTGTAGCCTGCACCTACTTTCTTATCAAACATTGTGAAGATGAACCGGTGACAATGACCACAAAGTTTCATTAGCAGTGGTCTTCCTACGACACATTACCGTTAATATACACACACGGCGCTATCAGTGCATTATGAGTAAGTAAATAGCGTCTATTATCACACCGGCGCCTCACAACACACAAACCTGTGCCTAATGCGCCTTCGTACGTAGACCAGAACGGTTCCGAGAATTGTAATTCTACACTAACGAGGGTCCGCCTTCTTCACGGGTCTCAGTGTTCGAGCATCAGGCCATCCCCGGGGGGCTGGAGGGTCAAGATTGCACCCTGTCCGCACCACGGCAGGGTTTCGATTCTCGCACTCCGGGAGGTGTGAATACGCTTAGTTTTCATCTAATATTAATGGCACGAGTATTGTATTTTCTCTCTTAAATTAAATTCAAGAATGCCGCTAACGAGATTGGATTTTACACCGATTTTTACACGCTCTCGCTATTTGACAGATCGAAATTTATTGGATATGCAACACGCACATCTAAAAAACTCATTACTATGCAATTAAGGGTCCTGGAGCAGAACTTGGGGACGAAGACGGAATTTACATTCGACTTTTGTTCATATTTGCAGAAAAACAGTGACAAAACATCTTCTGAAACGCTCTTTGGAGATAATTACCGAGTAAAATCTGGTGCTCCTGCCGTCCGAAGGAAATTTAATTTTCATTGTTTTTTTTATCGTAATTATTTAAATAGCGTTTCCTTTTAATTAACTTTTGCTTATACAGCAAATTACTTCCTAACTGCTCTCTCTGGGACTTCGTTACGTTCAAGGAAAAATAATTGGTACTATGAAATTGAATAAATTTATTTTAATAACTCTTTTAACTAAAAAGATAGCTTTATTTTGATGTTTAAACTATAAGCTCATTAGCGCAAATGTTTTAAATTCCTGATAAAATACAATGCAAAATGTAACGAACATTTATGAAGACATTTATTTACTGTTATTAGTCTGCTTAAAAATTATGTAAATAACAACGCAGAAGATAAAATCAAAAAGGAATTTTTGGAATAATTTTATTAATTTACCTCACAGCTGCTGCATAAAATGTTATCGTCATTTACTGAATTTTATATAGCAAATGAAGCAGAGAAACCACAAAAAAACATTTTTTTTTATTATAAATACTCGTAATAATGTATTCGTGGTGAAATAGCCAAAATAATTATGTTTGATTTTTTAATTATGTTTTAATTATGTTTGTACCTTCTCTAAATTCAATAAGAAATTAGATCTATTACGCAGAACATTACATAGAACACGCAAAAGAAAAATTTATTATGCGTTCAAGACATTATCAGAATATCTAATGATTATTACAAAGAAATTACAGTATCGATGTCTACATTTTCCGGCAGAAATAAAATGAGTTAATAACAACAAAGACAATAAGGATATAAATTAGAAATAAAATTGATCGTCCTCGTACTTTGCTTGCTGTATGTAGTATACAATTTAAAACAACTAAACAACGATGAGAGATTTTTTCTCCCGACTTTTTGTTTGTTAGACAATTAGTTAAAAAGTTTAAATTTAAAAAGTTTCTGTAGAAGAAATTAAGATTTGATTAAAAAATATCAATTTCATATCTACGTAGCCCAGCATCAAAGTCATACAGACATGCTGCGTGGACAATTATTTTGCTGAAATCCATGTTTAATAAGTTGACCCAGTTTATCCATTCTTTACTGATCAAAGTTTGCAACATGTTTGCGTATTCGACTTAAAAAAACCCTGATATGGCTTATTCTTCTCTAAAGTCAGCTGTCTTGCAGAAAATGAAAGTCGTTTTTATAGCAAATCCCCTAGTAAAAACTGATGTAAGGAAACGCTGTGATTAAATATAAACACGTTGTAAATTCGGTTGTGTTGGCTTGGTCGAAATTGATATCGGGTGAGTCAGGGAACAAGGCCGTCCCTTGGTGGTCCCATGTGTTGGAAGTTATACGGATCATGATCCCCCTGGAAGAAAAGTGCGTATGAAAAGCGAGGTGAGTCAACACTCCCCCTGTTAATAACAAACGAAAGCAACCTAATCTAATTGGTTTAGTTTGGTTATCGGCTAGAGGAATGTACTGGACTGTAAAAATACCCCGTAGAAAAATATAAGGGCTGTCAAGATAAACATCTGGGAATTGCTTGTGTATGTTTGTCAAGACGAACGAATACTTTTCAGCATTTTATTTTTCAATTATGCGCTGAATCCCAAGGTGTCATGAAACTTTATTTGCAATATATTCGAACAAGCTACTAAACTAAGTGACAAATATATGCGTCGGGCTGTTTGGAGTACATCTTTCTCTGAATGGGTCTGCAAGGAGAACGTTGGCGAGGACGAGACACTGGAAGGCTTTTACGAGGAAACAAACGACCGACGTACCGGTAACGGAGTCCACGGGGAGTCGACTCCTGTAACAAATTATAAATATGTTCGTACCTGCTTAAAAAATATTTCATCCCTTTACAGCCTGCCTTCGTCAAGCAAAATGCCATTAACGGAAATTTATTCCGTCTAGGGTGTGTTTAGAAAGGAGCAATAAATAATCTGAAATACAAATTGATATTGAAAACCTTTTTTTAAAACACATCATTGTAGTTACTGCAAATGTCATAACTACATTCAATATTTTTTGGATTTTTTCGTAATCTTGAAAAAACTTGCAGTTTTGAAGAAAAAGTTTTTTTGACCATCTGAAAGTTAAAAGATAATTATACTTTTTAAAAGTTATTACCACAGCTTTTTCAAAAAAAATGAGTGAAATAATAGGTGTCTTTCTGAACCAGATCAATTTGAAATATGAAAAATTATTGAAAATCACAAAAAAGTTTTATTTTACTTGTTTTAACTAAAACAATTAAACAGATTGTTGGCATTTTTTCTGATAATTTATTATAAAAATTTTATTCGATTTTTTAAAAGGTTTTCTTGCTTTGAAATCCTCACTTCCAGCGATGTATCAAATTTCATTTCACTTCCGGATTAGCCAATTACCGTTAATTTTCTTATTTCTAACTTACTTGATATGTGTTATGTATTTGGTTTCATTACTGAGAAGTTTGCAGGAGTCAGTTATGATTTTGATCATGCCAAAAGTGCTTCATATTTATAGACAAATATTTCTCTCTGTGCATATTTGCTGCTATTCCAAACTCTTGTTACAAAACAGTTTTTGGTTTCAGTTCATTCCATATAATTTTAAACGAGGGTCTTATCTAAACCCCACACTGAAGAGAATTGGGCATAAATCTTACCGGCATTTTATTTTTGTAATTTACACGAGGCTATATTCATAAAATTCATGCATATTGAAGTCACGCGAAGTGCAGAGTTCGTATTATCATGTCTTCCACAAGAACGATCCTGAATACGCTATGAATTTTAGAAGCTATTAAACAAATCGAAGTTTTATTAGAAATTTGTTGAAGTTTTGGCTTAACTGCTGTTTTGAAAAGCCTGGGATATGTTTTTCTTTTATTTGTTTGTACTCACAATACCTAAGCGATTGTATGCAGGTACCCTCCACGCAAGATTGTGTATGAACAATGTTCCCGTAGTCCAAGAAAAGGGGATTTAACAATGAGAGCTTCTTATAAGAGATTGAAATGTCTATAGAACGGAACTGGCGTTTTTTTTTTTTAAATAGTGCTTTCGGCGACACTCACACTGCTTTAGGTGATCTCAACATGTAGAGTTGTAGTCATTTGAAATATTTTACGATTAACAGTGCTTCAAAAAGTTGCATTATAAAAACTTTTTATTTTTTTTTTGAAAAATAAGTTCATTGAAGGTGTTGACTCGAACTTTAAACGATTTTGTTTGAATAGGTGCAGTCAATAACCGTCATATATGGAGACGTTACGGCTTGACTGACATTTTCATATGCACTTCTGGGATGTATAATATGAAAGTTCCTCAACACCATAACAAAGGAAAACATGATCCGAATTCAAATACTAAAAGCAGATATTGGTAATAACTGAGCCATGTCTCCATTTACATAACAATAGCGAAATCGTACATTCCAAACTCATTGTAGCGTTTGTAGCTGCAGAGGCGGCATTAATTTAGTACCAAGCGATTTTTCAGTTTTCAATTTTTCACAAAAAAAGTTTCACAATGGAAGATGGTTAAAGTCGATTGCCTATTTAGTGCGTTGGCCGTCATTTTGAGCGCATTCTCATGCCACCTTTTAGTAAATTTTATCATTAAATCTGTGCACCTTGTTTGGTGTCCGGCTACACGCCAGCGACATGTGTAATTGTATTTAAATGTATAAAGGCTACAAGTTGGGTTCTGAAGCGTCGATCCAAAGTGCACCTGAGCATTTATGTATCAAATCGCTCTCATGGGAAATCAATTGATTGAATTTCACCATATGTCTTGCGACATGTTAGCTAAGCGGATGTGACAACAAACTCCAATTCGGCACAACCAATTTTCATAAATTTAAATTCCCACCGAAAAATAAAACACCGCATTGACAGCGAAGCCGTAATGTGTTCCAAAAAGTATTTATTGACATTTTGTCATTTACTACTGAAGAAAATATTATTAGGTTGACAGGATATTATGTATAATTTATCACACGACTTATGAGTGAGTATGGCCAAAGCCAGGCTGGGGGATTTGATTTCAAACAAATCAGATAAAAATATTATTTTTATTTGTTTTTGTTCAAACATTTGAAATATTTTAAGTGTTTTATGAGGAAATAAATTTGGAACAAAACTTTTTTGCTTCCTTTTTCTAAAAAAATTTAACTAAACTTGCTTTAACTTTGATTTTACTAAGAATTTAAGTATTAATAACAGAACAGCGTACTGATAAATGCATACTGATAAATTAGGACATCTCTCTCTATCTTTTGAGACATTTTTAATGTTCTTATAACTTTTAACTTTGATAGAAATAATATGTACATAATTAAAAAAACACCGTTTTACCAAATTAGTCAAAAACTGTAGGTAATATACAATTTTACGAACGATTAGTGTGCATTTGAATTTTTGAAAAACTATCTATAAACTACGAGTAGATACATTTTTTTGTCTACAAGCTTATTAAAGCTATGAATGTGAATTTTTTTAATCTTGTAATTACAGTTTTTCAACTCTGCAACAGTGCAACAATTTTACTTTGTTCTGTTAGTGTTTTATTCAACTTTATTATTCAATTACAGTAGTGTAAAATAAGTAGTATATTAAGACCTTTTCTGTTTTTTTTTATGTTAATGCCCCGTTTGGTTTGAATAGTGATACAAGTTATCAAAAGATTTACACACATAAGGTAACCGTTTTATTAAGCTTTATAAAAAGTTTGTATCAAGACTGGTGAATACATGTATATTTTTCAAATGTGTGAAGTAAAAATGAGAGTACACGGATAAGAAAACAATATACACCATTAGTTTTGAGAAAAGTTTCTGCTATCTAGCTCAGTAGAAAGTTGTTGATTTTTTCTGTTTTAAAAGTGGACATCAAAAAACGACTAAACACTAACAATTTGTCTCTAAATTAAGGGTAAATGATTTACTTGAAAAACTTTGTCAACGTTTGTAAAGCTCGTGAACCGAATTTTTAGCAATTAGATTCCAGCGTCCGCTTTTTCCAAAATGGGACATCAGAAACAGAAACAAATTCCAATAGAGGGAAGTTTATAAGTTAAATATGACAAGTCATATTGTTTTGCGACATGTCCTAGCCAAGATATTACGATCTCTGGCGAATTTATACAACATTTCAAGCGGCAGTGGAGAGAGTATTACGAGCTCACCATGTGTTCATTCCACAAATCCTGAAATTGTAGAGAACATAGTCAGCATCTGTGACACTAGCGTTGACGTTCTTGAACAGACTTCATACTTGGATGTGCAATCAAGCAAAGTTATCTGCAAACGCTTGTTAAGTCTCTTCACAATTCGAGCGTATTTTACATTTAATGATACATCACTGTAAATATAAAATCTAAAATGTCCCACTGCACACTGTTTAATTTATTAATGCATCCACTACAGTAACAATGATGAAGTGATACAATGAATAACATCTGACTTGAATTTCGCCTAAATGAATATTTTATGAGTACAAAAATTTCAATTCCTTTGGTTTACTTTATGGCAGACAAAGCAACAACCAAGACAGGACTTTTTGTGTTGTTAACTGAGGCAAAGATGTGTCTGAACACCACGTGGACTGCAGCCAACTCTAAGACAATTATTTACAATAATTTATTTGCTTTAAACGGATTAAAATATCATAAATTTATCTTCATAGAAATGTATGTATACATAATTAAAACTAAAGTTGCCGCCAACCAAATAAACACTTTGAATCTGAGACACAAAAACATCAGCCGGTTGTCGGCTGCATCTGAACTATGTTAAGGAACTCTTTGTTTACAATTCTCTTGAACGGCAATGTTTTGATAAACTGCAGCTTGTTTAATAAATGATTTCTCATTCCTAATTGCCAATAAAAAGCCAAGCAACAAGACTGAGGCGTTGTCTAGTGCAAAAACTAAAATACACGAATAGCTCAACTTCATTTTTACTAGAAAATTTCAGTGAGTTCTAGAATGAGAACTTTTCAGACAAAAAAAATACTGATTGACTTTTACATAGGGTCCGTGTGACTTTTCATGTCTAAAATTTTGCTTTTTAATTATTTTGGGAAATGAAAAACTATATTTTTGTTGAAGGTTAATAACTATAGTAGTGACATTAAAATCAATTACATATACAAAGTTAATTAAAATCAGTTACTTTTCAGATAAATTAATGAAACACTAATAAGACTTTACCGTAGCTGAAAATATTTAATACCAGTAGTAAGTAATATGCTCAATTTTCTTATAGAGTTCCCCCAAAAGGCGCTGCCAAATTTAATAAGCAAATGAACTATGAGAGGATAGTACAATAAAGTAGGTAGCCTTAGGGTCCTATGAGATTTTATCTGCACGTGTGATCATAATTGAACTAAGCACTAGTGGGTAGCCACGGTTTCCATCTGCCACTCATCATTAGCATCATAAAGAGAATTTCTATTAAAAATAAAACACATATCGTCTTTGGATATGTTTTGATTAATTTCTGAACGTTTGTTACCTAAATTTTTCTCAAATATTCTGTAACAGAGTATGTAACACTGTAATTAATCACATTAGAGTCACTTTTGCTAGAAGTTTCTAGCTGCAATGAATAAACGGCCACTTGCATCCAGACTGAAAGAAAACCTAGCCTCAATTGAACCGCTTTTAATTAATTTGCAGCCCCAGGTGTTTGGGGTTTAAACGCTCTAGTAAAGTGTATATGAGCATTTCATGTTAGCCTGCAGCCCCATGAAACCATTGGTAACATGTTTTTATTCATTACATACTGTTGTGATTGTTTGATTTTCCTAGTGGCAATTCATGTACATTTCGGTACTGTTCATTTGCAGTTCGGATTTGTTAAGAGAGGAATAAAATTTGACGAATGATCGAAATAAATTGGCTTTCACTCTGGATGGTTTAATTAGTCGAGGTTTCGCAGATTAATTAATTCAAGCAGAGATTGGAATTTTAAAATGAACATGTTTTACTTTTTACAACAGGGCATGCAAGCAAAATGGTAATTTAACCAGCGCAATCTCGGAATCTAATTTAAAAACATTTTATTGCTCTAATAAAAAATAAGTAGGTCTTACACAGGTCGTTTTTATTAAAGCTTTAATATGCACCCGATAACCACCATTGGATTAATCAAAGCTTAGCTAAAATCAATACGAAGTTATAAATATCTAAATGTAATTATCTCAACACATTTTTTCAGAAAGTAGAATGCACTTTATTGTTTTTCTTAGCTTCTGATTAAAGCAAATATTAAAATGATTATTTAGTTAAGATAAAATACATTGAAATCTAATTTACTGAGACAAATGACTATTTGATTTTGATACTAGAACTAGATAATTTATTCAGATTCAGGATAATCTAGTTAAATCCTAACTATCCTATTTACTTCAATTCACGCAATTTAAAACAGATTCAAAGTTCTTCAACATACTCATCAGCTGGAAATCTTTTTGATGTCTGTTTTTAATGCTTTTATATTGAAATTCTACTTGTAATAAACATGTTAATGTTACGTAAGTAGTAATATTTTTTACCAATTATTAACTTTGAAAAATTGCAAATATTTGTTTCAATTTTATTTGTATTTTGTGTGTTGTTGTGAAAACCTTGTGGACAATCGCCGCTAAACACAAATGAATTACTTCTTATTGGTCTAATTACATTTTCCGCTACTTTAATGAAAGAAGACAAGTCTCTGACGCAATTTAAGAGAAAACTCGGCGAGAAAAATGTATTAAAACCTTGAAACTTTTATTTTGTCACAAAACGGGAATTCATTTGGTAAAAGTGGCAATTTTTTTGGAACCTCATTTTAAGAAAATGCTCTTTCTTGCTCAAGCACCTATGTTGTAGGAAGTGTAATTTCAGAGAGTAACTCTCGAGTGTCTGAAATTCATTGTGTGGTAAGGAAAAGATGTAAGGAGCAAATAGTTTGTCTTGCACCTTTCACGAATATGCCACAACGATTATAATGGACAAAAAAGAACAAAATGTTTTGACATGCATGTTCTTTATAGTTGCAGTTAGAATTTTTGTATCACAGGTGTAAAGTGCAATAGTTTTAAAATATGAGTGAAATTTATTTGTTTAGTACGAATTGTTGTTAATTTAGTTTTTGTCAAGTTCCAAGGGAAATTATTCCCTTCATTTGGTCGCAACCACGCTGCACCAGGAATGCAAACTCATTTGAAACAGAGACAGCATCGCTCGGTGCCAGCCAGCATTCTGCGAGAAAAATAACCCTGGGAATGTCTGTCTCTCTGGTAGGGTGCAAGTTAATTGCAGAAGAATTACTTTATTTGACAATTCAAATGGAGCATTCCCTGACAGACGTAATTTTGTTTGCAATTATTAATATGGTAGTTGCATGACGGAGAGTATCTAGGGTTTGTCTGTTGGTACCAAGCTCGACTTTGCGCGTAAATACGCGATCATTCAACGTCCATCAAACTGTCAGACTATGAGAGACGCACGCACAACCATCTCCTCACTTCTGGAGCTTAATACATCACCTCGCCGGGATATTGCTTCTGTCGGGCCGGTGCTGTGTTTGCTCTTTACAGCAAATTGTTTTCCCATACTTTGACATCGAGAAAACTGTAGATCTGTACCATTGTCTCAGATGTGATGAATGTTGGGTTATTTGTTTCGCAAGACAAGTTGCGGATGATGCCGGGATACGTTTTCTATTCGACTTTTGTGCCCGTTTAAATTATAGACTTTTATTTATCTTCGCGAAAAATTGCCTGTCAACACAAAGAATTCAAGGAGTTTGCGATATGTTGCTCTAATATATCACCTCAATCACTACCGAAAATATTGGCTTTTATCAACTTTTTTTTGAAGAATTTAGGAGCTCGTGATCAAATCAAATTTGTCTTAAGCGAATGGATAAAAATTCCACGATTGGCCAATATTTCACTGTCTCATTTAAACTAAACTCTTTCTTTATATTTATTTACCTGCATAACTGGGAAATATATGACCATGTGGAAATGTTTCAAACAGTAACATCACCATATAAAATATTTATAGTAGAATAAGTCACAAAGAACAAACACATGTCACGTTGAGTAAGTAAACATTTTCTTTCCTGTAAAGCGTGATCCACCGACAAATAGGAATTGGAGAAGCCATTTGCGACCTCGACAACCTATCGATTTCTCATATCCGATAGTCTTTTAAACGTGTGATGTTTACTGTAGTTGTGTTACTTAAACTCATATTTCTAATACTTTGTAATCTGCTAGAAAAATGAACCCGAGATTACAAAAAACTTAAAAAGCGTAAAAGGAAACACAAAATAGTTGTTACACCTGCATCAACTAATAAGTACATAACAAGAGAATATCTTTTGTGAAATCCAATACACATTATAATCTTTTTTTAAGGTTTTTCCAAACTCAATTTTTTGTTAATTGAAATCTGAAATTTTGTTGCCACCCTGACTTTTAGCTCTTCGTCGATTTAGTGACTTATTAGACTTTTGATTTTTAGAAGATGCTTCAGTTTAGATTAGATAGAAATTCAAAACACGAAGTGACGAATTAAACATTTATTGGCACAAACTCAAAAACTTTACATTTATAGTCTAAATCAATTGATTTTCCGATGTGTTTAAAAATAAGGCCTCTATTTTTAAAACAAGTTTCGGTTGCTTACTATTGAATACATGTGAAAATAATTGATTTAAACAACCTGCGTAGAATGTCAATTTAACACATAATATTTTGATAACGTTGTTAAAATATAGCCAGTAAGGAAAAATGGTTTTATATGAAAGATAAGCTTCAGTAAAAACAAATTTGTGTTGCGCTGCATTAAATAAGTCAATGGTTTTGAAGAGTAGGAAGTAGACTAAAGTTATTTTTAAATAATTTTTTAGATTTAAAAGTCAATCGGATTTTGGAAAAAATAATTCATGTAACGACAATTTTTTTTACATTTATTTGTTAGTAGTATTTTAACTCTTTATGTTTTGTGTTGCTTAAAAATTGTAGTGCCAAGAGCGTTTCTAGATTCTTGTAAACTGACTAATCTTTGTCTTTGACAGTCCTTAAATGTTGATACAATCTCTGTTTTAACAATTACACAACTAATTTGCTAATGCAGAGCAACAACTGATAAACTCCTCCTACAGCTTCATCAAACTGCCATGAATATGAGCAAACGCACGCTCCTGACATTTGTATTATTGCGTTCTGACTGACAGGTGATAGATTAGGTTCGTCAGCAGGGAAATGTTTCTAATGTGGCTCCCCCGACTTGTTGATAGATGCTGACGGATGTACACTTTCTATAATATAAACCTCCAAACGCTTGTACGTTGGTCCAGTATACATAATTTAATGCGCTATCACCAAGTTCAGCTGAGAGTGAAGCCTCGCGACACTCTTGACTTTGAGTAATCGCAACCTCTCCACAACAATCGCGAATGAAATGTTCCATAAATCTTTAATTCTTATTACGGAGTCGGTCCACTGAAGAGTGATTATAGAGGGTTTCCGTGTATTTTTCTGCGAAATAAATTACAACTCGAAAAAGTTAATGCGTTGTAACTTTTTCAGGGCGCTTCCTAAACCACTTAAAACTTCGATCTGGTAAATTGCTAAAAGTACTCTTATTTCAGAACTAAATAAGCCTGGTGTACATGGATTTAACTCTACCTGTATACACTTATCCTCTTTGAAATTTTCGCCAGTAAAATGCTTGTTGGCCGCAGTCCAGAAGCGTGTAATTTCTACGATTTTTGTATCCCAAATTAGCTGTTTTACAGAAATCTTTTTCTCTTCAGTCGCGGATAAACCTTGTTGGGTCTACATGTCTACAAAACTGAATTTACCTTTAGTGTTTTAGTAAACCGAGCAAGTATTGTTCGTAATACCATTAAATAAGAACAGCTGCCTCATATTGAATCTTGATGTCTCTCTTGAGTACTAAGCATCTAAAACACGAACAATTTGTTTAATTGACCTTCTCTCTTCGTAGGCCGATGTGGCGGCTTTTCGATCACATGATTTCCCGCGAGTGCAATATAAACCTTCTAACATTCGGTCCGTCAGGTGTTCAGAACTACCGCAGTATCTGATCTATTCCCAAACTAGTTTACCTCAATGCAAATTTTAACACAAAGCTAAGCTAGCCATAATTCAATTCTACTTATTACTGTCTGTGCTACATTATTCATTAACTGCAATGTCTACATCACTCCAGCAAACCTCTAAGGTTTTGTCATTTCACGATCACTTTGTCAGACAACTTTAAATTTACAAATTGGAAAACATTTTTACTAAAGAAAATACAATTTGAGCAGAGCTAATTTCTCTATCGCTGAATTTCACTCGATGACTTCTCAACGGATAATAGTTTGTGTAGTCTGCAAGTTGAGATTGTACACATAAACAGAATACTTGCATTAATTAATCAGATAATAGGGGTATGTCAGGGGACATCTTCAATCAAAGCTCCATAATTAATAGCTCTAATATCACTAGAACTAACGCCATGTGCCTCGACTATTTAAAATTCATAGCTGTCATCTATTTCACCATCCATCAACACAATATTGGCTCAGACAATTAACAATTACCCCATATATTTACTAATGAAAATTCAAACAAACGACCCTTATTTAATGAGTTTACCAATGATCAATGAATCACCCACATCTATTACCTACTGGTCAGTGCATACTAAAAGCCAACATTTTTTTTATAAAACAAATAATCAAAAAAGAATCCTAGTTTTTTAGAAATCAAAGGGAGTAATTAAATTGGACGAGATAAGATTGATAAGGAATTGTATCAATGGCGAATTGACTCGAAAATGACCGAAACCGTTCTATTGTTGCAGAAACAGAGTAGTGCAATTGTTCCTGCAACCGCCATTTGCAGGAGAAATGGTTCTTTTGTTCACGGTAATTGAATCTGCAGACGATTGTTTGGTTCAGCTTTGCCAGATTGTATAAACGTTACCTAGAATCGAAATCAATTAGCCTCAAGTTGTTCCTTGTATTCAGCCTCTTGCTCACACTGCACAGAAGAGAATAGTTTTCTTTGGAAGAAACTACTGAATGATTAATTAAACATTATCTGCTTTGTAGTCTTGCATGTTACTGGGGAACTGCAACTTATTTAAGTTGGAAAGTCATCTTTGTATGAGGAAATGTTTCAAGGGGATTTAGTAATGGAAAACGTAATTATCTTTTGACTTGTTCTACAACAAGGAATGATTTTGTTCAGGCAAGCAGGGCAGCCAGATTTGATGCATCTAGAATGGGTTCTTAGTTTTTTAATATTTAAAATGCAAATTTTTAAAATGTATTTTTTTAACACTTTTTCTGCGTAGAGTAGGAAGCTTTTTTTTACTGAGCGAAACGTTTTCAAAAAATGCATAGTTTATAAATAATGTTTAATGTAATATTCCGCTGTCGTGTTTGTAAATGCAGCCATAAGTTCATAATGTTGACATTGAAGAAATTTTCAGACTTGATGAGCTATTAAAAAATATATAAGTAGGTATTTAATTTGATTTATTAAAAAAAATATTATTACATCAAAAAGATATATTGAAATATTTAGGCCATATTTTTGTGTAAAGTAACATTAAACTAACTATTTGTAATACAATTACAAGTATACAAATACAAAATTTGTTTCTTTTAGTATAAAAGCAACAGTTTTTGGTACATTTCATTCAGGTTTTTTGATAGTGTCGTTTCTTCCATACCACAACAAACGAGAACATGTGCTCCGGGTATCTTTCAAAGCACAACATGCTTTCGCTTTTAGCAACGGACAAACGAGCGACTTGTATGTCTCTTGGGAAGGCCACAGCTAATCGTAAAATATGTCTTTGCTAAAAGACCTTTAACTCTTCCTGAGTCTTTGACAATAAACTAACAAGCCAAACTGCTAAACTTCCATTTAGTTTTTTTTTAAATAAACTTTGCTACTCGTATACTGCATTAAGGTATAATTATGTTTAATTATTCCCACCGCAGGGAGTCTGAACTCTAACACCAACAATTAGGTGCTAGTAAGACCAAGTCTTATTATTACAAACTGACGACTTTCTATTTTTATTTTATGTTTTCAACACCTCAGCATCAGTAAGCGGCCTTATTTATAAAGCGATATTTTATTAAAGCGGTAATTTCTGCAGCTGGGAGAGAACCAGCATACGAACCATTACCGCACAATTTAAAATTTAAGAAGCTTATTCAAACACTCGAACAAATACGACGGGATATTAAACGACCTGACAGCATCCCTGTTTAAAAACGAAATATAAAAATTTACGAGCCATAATTCCATAAACAAGCTCAAGGTAGGCATACAGCTTTTTTATCATAAAAATAAAACGAGAACAACAGACATTAAAAATTTAAATCTCGTTTGCGTGTAATACAAGGCTGGGTTTGTATGAACTTTTTTAATCCGCAGCATCTGTAGCTCCGTATTCATGCGAATCTCACCCGGTTTCAATTGACCCCTGGGGGTGGCTTAAGGTATTAGGGGGAGGGCTGACTCATATTCCTGCCAGGTTTGGCAGCCACTGGAACCCTACTGTTTTGATCTGATTGTCTCAGTATTTGTATGATTCAGTTAGACCCCCCTTAAAATTAGCCCCATCTACCTCATTGATTTATCCAATGTGATTTGTGTAGTGCGGGTATGACGGTTATACGACAAAACGTGATGTTTTTCAGCCCCAACCTATCCATTATTTATTTTTCAAATGGCAAAATTTTTCAGTGGTTATCTCACGAAATCAAGAGTACAATTTGTATGTGGGATGGAGAAACATTTCTCTCGGGAAAAGTCTCAAAACGTGACATAAAATACCTGTAAAGGTTTATGGAGCTTAAATAATTTTTTAGGGTCTGGCCAATAAAATAGTTATGTCGCATTTTACTGATGTAAAATTACTTATTTCGACGTAAAGTATGTTGTTTTGAATATTGGAAAACATACAAAAGTAATTTCTTAAAATACAAATAACAATGTTATGAACATCAGCAAAAAAGCGTCAAAATTTGAAACGGAAGTGCTGAGAGCAGGTTAAAATTTGGACACAATTTGTAATCCAGATTAGTTAAACATCTTTTTACCAATAAATTGAAGAAAATATAAAATTATCATGAACATTTAAAAAAAAAGGTTGAAAATATAATAATTTTGAAAGTAAAGTTAAAATTTAGAGCATGCATCATATTCAAGTTCACTGTCATTTTTTTCGATGTACGTCAGCTTGTCCTCAACAAAATTACTTTTTCTACACGTAAATACACCTTTTTTCATTAAAATTTTTGGGGCCAAAAACTAATTTTTACTCAAAACATTTCACTTGTTTGCAGTCGGTTTTTATCAACAGTACCTACTGGATCTCTAGATGCGAGGTTTTCATTAAAAAAAAAGCAGAATTTAAAGTCTTTGTTGACAAACGAATGAAATTAACCAGAGAATAGCATTCGACAAAAAGCATTTTGTTCTTTATTAACGTCCTAAGTCCTATGTGAGGAGGTATCACGTATTCAGCTCTTGTTCTGTGTCAACCGGCTAAAGTTAAACCTGTTAGCTCATTGGAGCATGCCTGAGTTATGGTAAACGTTGTAGTATAGCCACTGTTAATTAATATGTTCGAGATTATTAAGTTGTGAAAATGGCGATGTTGGGTCCACAAAATATGTCGTTAGCTGAAATTATAGTTATCGATTTCGCATTTCGGCTAAAATTATTCACTAGCAGGGTCAATAATTATCGGTTAGTTTCGGCGAAAACATCCAAAAACAATTCTGTAATATGAAATAGATGAGTTATATTAAATTTATTCAGCGGAAACGGCTGAATAGCGAAATCTCTTGGAGAAAAATGTTGTCCATTGGAAAGCTCGCGCATCGCGGTTTCTGCTGAATCACTGATGTGGTGGAATAATAAAGCACGTTTGCAGTGCCTGGGGTAACCGGTAATGAGGAGTCGCTATCTATAGACACTTCCACGCCACTCGAGATGCTCACGTTCTTTTCTCAATTCTATTCGTCATCTTCAAGCTTCTTTCCGAGTTGTGGGTTACGGGTTAGTTGGCTTTATCGATTCATATCTAAAATGCGTTTCCTATATTTATGCCCAGCAAGCATCATTTGTACAACAAAAGATAAACTTCGACGCCCTCACTCTGTAAAATACTTTCTATGGAAATCAAATCAATGCAGATTGCACAAATCTCAATTCTCGCAACAGGTTAATACTATTAGTAGGAATATAGACTTCCTCTACATATTCATTTCCAATCCAAGAAATCTTTGCTTGGTATTTCATTAAAATTACATTAAAATTGTATTCAATATTTTCAACTAATTTAATAACAAATTATACTAATTTTCTGTTTGTTTTTAATTTCAGTAAGAGCGTTTTATGAAGGAATAGAGATTTCTTACAAATAGTAGCAGAAGAAGATGCCATAGGGTGAGTGCATTTAAAGTCTGTTTTTTCTTTAAATGGAAATTACCAAGTCAAAATTTTGGTGAAACATTAATAGCAACTTGTCTCCGTAGCTACAAATTTTGTTTGCTCTTTGAACTTTGTCCCTAGACATTTTGTTAAAAAATTATGGTTATGTTTCCAAATTGAGATGTAGTCAAAATTTTGACTTTTATGAATCTTGTGTGCCTGTTTGCTCTTTGAAAACGCTATAATTGAATACCCATTATCTAAGGTATAAAGACAGAATTCAGTCCTAATAATTTTGATAGAAACACACCGTAAGTAAGTACAATGTTGTGGGCAAAAATGAGGTTCTTGCTACAAAAACTTTGAAGAAAAAGAATGTATATACAGAAAAAAGTTATTAAGCAAAAAAAAAACTAGGTATTACGGTGATTGGCAATAAATTTTGTGTAATTTATTGACATGAGCTCAAAGTTGATGCACTTTATAGATTCTTCTTCAGCTTTAGTTTCAAAATTGTTACTTTTCCAACTCCTTCATCAAAAACGATGCACAAGACACTAATTTAATTGCTTTCTTTCCGAAGTTCTTTCTCATTCATGTTTATTTTATATTCTTGTCAATTTTTTGCTAAAAATTAAGTATGTTTATCAAACCTGAATTACAAATTGCGTCTACATTTTAACGGGCCCTTTTTCTAACTTCCTGCTTGTGAACTATTCGTTTTCAAATTTCTAAAAACTGTTAGCGCTACTAAATTTTTTTCTTTTTTGGTGATTCATCTCTAAATTTTCTTAGACGGTTTTTTAGTGGTGCCAACGTTAAGACTGTTTGGCATTTCCATTAAAAAAAAAAACTTTAAATTTTTTTATGTATGAAATTTTTAAGTGAGTGCAACATAAGTGTTTAAAATATGAATGCAATGTACGATTTTTCAGCTTGTAGAAAACGAGCGCAAATTTTGTATTTTTATAATAATTTTAACAAAAAGTGGGACTTTTGTCTATTAAAGAAAAGTCATCAAGACTAAATATTGTACGAATTTAATTATGTCATTTGTTTCTTTCATATAACTCCAATGACCAGTGGTCTTGTGTACTTTCGTGTTAATAGATTTGCAGTAGTTTTTTTAAACTTAAAATTGTGTTAACATACATTTTTGACTTTATATTACCAAGCCAAACTTGATTTGCATGTATTAAAATCTGTCGGAAAACAAGAGGGTGTGACTGCATTCGTTAACATCATGCAGCTATTTACTTATCTCAACAAAATTTCTCTCCAGATTTTTACAATCGATTATTGCTATGTGAGGTGGATTGACACAGTTGCAAAAAGTCACGTTAAAGAATTTGAAGCATACCACATACATGTGTATTTGAATAAAAATTAACAAACACATAAAACCACGAGCTCACACGCAGCGTAGCCCACAATTATTTGTTTTTATGTCAATGTTTACAATGTAAGCTTAGATATTTAAATTAGATGTTGGTAGCGGGAAACGCAAAGTATGCAGTTGGGCTGATGTGAATTTTTTAGCGTGCAGGAATCTGGGCTTAACACACGGGGATATCGGGTTATAAAAATGGCATTATTCGGATGATCACGCTCATAGGCCGATAGGGGCTGGAGTAGGTATACGAACTCGTCCGGAATTTTCTAATTAAATCCGCCCGCTGCATAAAAGCCGTTATGGAATTCATACCTGAGAGCGAACAACTGTTTGACATAACAACGCGGTTGCTTTCATTACATTCCCTGTTTGCAAAGCTCGGATTGTTAAAAAGCAGAACTTGCGTGGAATTTCAAATTCAATGGACGGACTGTATACGTACAAGTGCAACATGTTGGTTGGTGGCTCTAGAGTTTGAGTTGTTATTTTGTTAAATCACAAAAAAATGACGTAATTAACGCGTAGGTGCAAATGACAAAATGAAGTGTACTTGCTGTTCGTAGGTTTTTCATGCCCAAACAGATGTAATACGTAATTGGCGGTAGCTACCGGAAAATATCAACATGCACAGGGTTTGTAAGCTGTAGATTCACTTAATTATTTCAAAATTACTACACAGTATTATTTTTTGCTCAATACCCTAGATAAGCATCTCTTCTTTTAATAAGCAAATCAATTTTTTTCTTTTTTCTTTTCATTTTATTGGAAAAGATAGAACGGCGTTTTGTAGTTTTTAAAATTCTTGAAACAGTAACTTCTTTAGGACAATGTAAATTGTTATTTATACACTGTGTCAATTTTAAAACTTGCAATCGGCAATTTCTCTCAACTGAAAAAGTTATTAATAATCACTCAAAACCGTTTTGGTGGTTCCTAGGGGGAATTAAAATGACATGATAAGTGACACACCTCCACCCACCCTTGAATATAGTAAAAAAAAAATTAAAATTTAACGTCTTCGTTTTTGAACAATTGGAAAAATAACTTTACCAAATAGGCTGTTGTATGACATTTTTGAAAAGCGCTTGTTATGGGTGTTCCAACGATATATCGCAAGTAGGGTCGTGCCATTTAAAATTTTCAACTTAAGGTGGCTGTGGCTTGAAGGGTGGGTGGAGGAGCGTCACTTACCATGCCAATTTGATTCCCCCTAAAAACCACCGAAACGGTTTTGAGTGATTCTCAATAACCTTTTTAGTTCTAGAGATATTGGCGATTGCATGTTTTAAAATTGACACCCTGTATAATATTATGTATTGTTTTATAATCAAACGAAATGAAATATTTTTTTTACTTAGTTGCATTTGCGTTATTATTTTAGTTTTTGTATTTAATTTGCTAACACAAAGTTACTGACAAAAGAACTATGTCTATCTTAAACAGCACCATCGATTGTCAGATTCCTTCAGGAAAATTGTAATGTATCAGAGAACGGAGCGATGCATGACAATTTCTTCCATTGTGCACATTAAATTGACATAACAACAACCAAACAATAAACACAGAATGCTATATTATAAAACAAGTTTCATAAGACCAGTCTTGAAGTACGAATTCAAGTTTAAAAAACGAGTGGCGTAGTATTTTAAGGAATGAGTATAAAAAATCTGGCAGCACTGTTCATACCATAAATACTTGCAAAATTAACGTGTGAAAACGCTTCTAGATACAAAACAGAGTTTTTGTTTTAGAAACACAGAAACAAGTGAAAGTGAAGAATTTTATTAGGAGTATAATTTTATTATTTTACTAGTACATACACGAACCTATGAAAGAATAAAGTTCTATCCAACTGTATGAAATATTTTCTTTATTAATGAAAACTTTTGCAATAATAACAACTTGTTATTTTTAAACAAAGACTTAAATACAGGGCGATTCAGATAAGATAATTCAATTAGGATTTGCAAGTTGAATCCAAGTTATCATCTTGGTGTCACTCTGAGATTAGTGCAGAGAATGATTATTAGTGCCATACAGTTCTCGCGGAATGATAGAGAAGTCAGATAAGTATTTTCGGTGTAAACCCAATACATAATGTATGAAACAATGAAACATTAAAGGTAGGCAAACAGTTTTTTTWWAAATCATAAATTSYATGTCAAAGCACTAWCAGAGCAACATAAGATAACTTGGATTGCAAATGCAAATCGTAATTAAAATTAGATCAAAAGGTAAATGAAATTTGTTTTTTGGGTTGCATCGCCAGATCGTCAGGCTCATTATCTTATCTGAATCACCCTGTATTATTAGATTGACAGAAAATTCAAGTTTATCTACATTCATAAATATTTAAAATTCTAAACAAATACTAAAAATTGTAGTCCGTTTACAGCATACTCATCACTGCCAACTATAACGTCAAATTTAAATAAAGAAATATTATAATGAACATTGTAAGTACAATCTTTACGAAAACTGCAAATCTGATATTTTATGTTAAAATGTAGTTTATAAATAACTTGTAAGTAAGTATTTAGATCCACAATCTAACACCCCCTGACTGCATAAAATTTAAAAGAATTATGTTTATGTTAATTCTTTAATATTTATATGAAAAGTCCAGAGGGATTTATAAGAAAAACTTTTTACATTATCGGTGCCTGATAACAAGTCTGCCCGTCATGCCAGGTAATAATTAGCCAATGGCGTGCTCGGTTTAGCGGTCGATAAGAGCTCATGCATTATTGCCACCCTACCTGTAGTGTAGCCGTACGTACAGTTTTATAGCATTCTCTTTTCGTGCATCGAAAACTAAGGAATTTTCAGCGTGGAATTTTAATCGGGTAATGGAGAATTTAAAGACTTGACTTTTTATTGTTTGGGCAACTAAGGAATAGTTCAACATTTCCAAATGATTAAAGGGTGAAGTGAAAGACTTTCAAGCAAAATGTAAACCAGAAATTTAAATAATAAACAAATCAACATAAATTCTGGAATTTTGTTGTCGGTATACTCTTGAAACGAAGGAGCTTACAAAAGCTCTGCTTCACTTTAATACTAAATTATGTGTTTTGTGACACCTCACGAGCCACACCTATTCAAGAAAAAATTACTTTTGGTTTATCAATTTTCCGCATTATGTACTTTGCATGTTGCATAATACTCAATAATCGCCATAAACTAGAGATTACAAAGTTTAATAACTCAGCGTTTTTCATTCGGTGCGTACAACATCAAAAAAGAATATATTGAAAAACTCAAACACATTTCGGTAGGATTACGGCCAATAATTCAGGATGTTTACAGGGCTCGCCGCCTGGAACAAACTTTTATAAACTTTTGGCTTTGTACGTAGAATTTCATTTTCTATGTGTCAGAATTTGTAATGCTTTAATGCCTCTCCGGCAACGCTGCATGGCCCTGAATGGGATCAAACTTTTATATTTCTTTCTCCAACTCTTTCACGCGACTCATAAACCGAGAACGCTTTTTTACCAAAGAAGGCTATTATGTACAATTGCAATCCATAATCATTAAAAATGGAAATAGTATTTGAAATCTACACAGCATGCAGATAAAAAAGAAGGGAGGTATCTTTTATCTAATAAAAAATATCTCAAATCAAGTTTAACATCTGAATATTTCCAGCAACTACAGTTTGTTTAAATTCATTCATCTTAGATGTGATAAGAAATGTTGACTACATGAACTAATTAAGTGAATGGCAATAATTTGGAGATTCTGATGATTTTGACATATTTTGAAAGAAAAATTGGAAGCGATGTATATTTACTATTCCAAAGTTTTTATAAATGATTTTGCAAAACTTTACGACTCCTAAAATGAATTATAAAACTTCTAAAGAAGTAAGAAAAAACTTACAGTTTATAATTCCAAGACTATCTTAGCAACCTACATTGTTTAAGAAGGGTTGTGCTTGAAAATATAAATCGTGTTGCATAATCCAAGTCTCGATGGCTACAATGCTTTTAAAACCCAGCTTCCCACTCGCATTACCATCCATCAAATCCATTTATACACACTCATTAAAACAGGTGCAATTTACGGATTATAGTCTATAATCCAGTAAATCCATATAGATTTAATAATCCAGAGGCTGCGTTCTGGTCTGGACCAGGTGTGTCTTCTATGTGAAATTGCGGAAGAGGCTTAAGAAACTCCACCAGTTTGCATAGAAAGTGCTTATGTACAGCGAGGGAGTGATTCTGTTTGCAATTTTATTCAAATACAATTACAAACGCATGTATAAAATGGTGGTCTCTTGAATACAGACGGTTATAATTTTAATTTCATAAGTTTGGACACGGAAGAAGAGCTCGCGACATGCTTAATTAATCATTCAAGAAGAGAACTGGGATTTAATTAAACCAGAAGTAGCTTGTTCGTGATGGCGAATATCGCAGCCGCCACTCCAAATGTCTATGGAACGGCGGGTGCCCGCAGAGACCTTTCAGAGGCGTCGTGGCCATAACTTTGAATTAAAATCTTTCTCTCAGTTTGCTAAGTTTATCGTAATTGAAGGCTTATTACAACTTTTTTCAACGATCAAGTATATTTATCGGTTTATGGGATACATTCAAATTCTATTAGCTGGATGCATTAGCCTAATTATTTACACAGCACTCTTTTTTTAGCAACATTAAAAGTCAATTAACTTATTCCATTATTTTAAAATAAACAAATTGGCGACGACAGAAAAATGCATTCGCTTTATAAATAAACAAGCTAGCACATAAAATATTAAAGCCATAGTTTTTAAATAATAAGTATAATTTTAAATTTTTATTCAAGTTGATTATTGCTTTAGTTACGAGTAGTTGACTTTTAACTTAATTGTGCAATTAAAGTTTAGTATGCTCCAAGCAAAATCAAATTTGCATAATTTAAGCAATAAGGTTATAACAAATATACACAATACGCACACACCAATCGATGATGCAACAGACTATTCACGCTAAAATGTGCAATAGTTGAAAAATGAAAAATACTACCATTTTTGTTTATTACTAATTCATATTTCAATTTCAACTTTTGTGTGCAGCTTCACATCAGACTACTATTATTCTGGCATGAAAATTATACAATTTGTTACTGCACAGTCTGAATTCCCTAAAGTATTAAAACATGAAAAGTTATGCCGTGTCATGAAATACAATTTTGTTACATGGCTGCATTATTGCATGTAGCTGAAATTGACTGAAAAAGATCATTTTTCATTGGATGCTGAACACCAGCGAATTTACAGAAATTGTTTTCATTTAGTTCACGTTGCGACCTAATTGTAATAAATGGAATTATTGATTAAAGCATTATTTAAGGTTTGCGATTTTTGACTTGCATAAACTTTTAACTCATTATAAAAACAAGCTGTTTCCGAACTCTCGCTTCACAGAAAAATGCCAAGTAAGATGAGATACAAGAAACATGAAAAAAATGTTTAAAAAAAATTGTATCTGCTAAAAAAAATTGATATTTATTTTTTGACATTTGACTTTTTTTATTCTGTTTAATGTTATCGATAATCTTGTATATGTTTTTCATAATTATTTAAGAAAATTTAATAAAAGCCTCAAACAAAGTTAAACATATGTAGTTACAATTCAGGGTACAGTTTTTTGTTTTCTTTACTAATAGTCTGTAGAAAAAAAAATGTCTAACAGTAGAACTCGATCCATTTTCTTCCCAAAGTGGATGTTTTATAGTTTTAAACAGTAAGTAATATTAAAGTTAACTCCACAAATCGATAAATTTTTATTTAGTTAAGTTGGGACATGTTTCGGCACCCTTCTTCTGAATTAAAAAAAAATTAAAGCAATTATTTCTTTCAGAAGTCGTTAAATTTGTGGCAAAATTTCTGTGAAAACTGATTTCGTTTTATAATGATCTTTTCATATTCAATTTTGGCTAATTGTAATATTTTTAGTCTTCTCATTGTCTCCCTTAAACGGCTTATTGTCAAAATTAGAGCGGAGATTAAGTTTTGCGTCGCCTCCAGTTAAATTCTAAAAGCGGAAATCAAAATAGCGCCCAATTAAGACAATTTAAGAGATTAAAAAACAACAATGAGTTTAGCCCTCGAAACGGCTGAGTCAGCCTTCACTAATCCCCTGATTGTTGCTGTGACCACAATGACTGGCATAGGGATTATCCGCTATAAGTACCCAGCAGTTAGACGATTCGGTGCTAGGGAATGTAATAATTGCATACGCCGTGGCGCTACGGTCTGTAAGTGCTCCTTGATGTTCAAAAACCCCACACACTTCGTAGCTAATTGACTGACAGTATCTCAACTTTTATTAATTATCCTGTCTCTTTAAGATAAGAAAGAGATTAATGGGGCTGGATTTAGACGCTGTAATTTCGTCTCTGTGTGTTATTCCCGACTAAATCCATATGTCATCAAAGGGGTGTTATCGTATGGAAGATCTCCGTAGAGCCAAACTTATGGAATGGATACTGCGCGAGATAAAAACTCCTGGAAATGTTGTTATGAATATTTGCCGAGTTTCGGGAAGTGTAGCTAATGCTCTGGATAAGCATAAGTGGGCTACACACCTCCGAACACCAATATACTAGTATAAAAACGAGAAAAAAATTTTTTTTGGACATGTATCACAGTAATGCCAAATTTTCATTATTTGTGGAGTGGATATAGGAATTTATCTCTTTCAAGCAAAAAAGTAAATAGTCGGATTTTTTGATTACATGGAAAATATATCTAAGATCCTAGAGTTTTATTGGGATACTTATTCTAATGTAGAAGAAAGTTTTTAGTATTAAAAACAGAAACAAAAAGCCTAGAACAGCAGAGAGGCTTAGAAGCCAAGAGGTCCAATACTAAAATGTTTATATGACTCGAAAATGCTAAAATTTCTTATTTCTAATTCTCGTAGCTTTTTCTTTAATTTTTTAGTAATAAATAAGTCATTTTTTTATAAAATTAATTGAATGAATGTAAATATTAAATTTTGTAAATAATATTTGTTGCTTCACTCTGTATAGCTTTGGTGTGTGGTTGCCAGCGTGACTGTTTTACTACCGTACTCAATGCACTGCGTGTGTATCCCGTCAATCAGGAATCTTATGGCAGATGTCGGTCTTAAACTGTTGGTGCCCCCGTAAAAATAAAATCAAAAGTTGATTACTGCCAGCAAACAACGTGACATGGAGCAATATCATCACTCGAAACAAAGGCTATTGAATTACACCAAGGAATTAAATGAGAAATTTAGAGTTAATAAATGACAGAGCGTCGCAAGTTGTTTACCTGAAGTGTAAAAATTCAGGTGCCGTTCAAAACCCAATTCTAAAAGTGAGACCAATGACCTCTATAAATTTAAACGGCAGGTAGTGTGGAAAGAACAAAAAGGGCGAATCGACATTTGCATGTTAGATGAGGGCGGTTAGAAAGATCGCTTTTAACACGTCACCTGTAGAAGAGGGTCGATACTGAATAAATTCGGACTCAAGATAAACATCGAGGATTCCTGCAGCTCAAAACTCATATATTTTAGCTTTTATTATCATTATGTCGTTGGGCCGTCAGCGAGGAATTATATCATTTCGAATGGTGCACGCCCGGAATTTAAACTCGAACTAAAATCTTTTTCCGTATCCGAAATTTACGCCCATTTAACTTTAAAATATTCGATAATTTATCGGTTATATAAAAACAGTGTCCCACTGAGCGAGTCCATTATCCCAAATTGCTTGATATTAATTGCAAAATATTGGAAAGGTAGGTAATAACAGTGCGCTACTGAATTTTAATGAATTATTTATATGCGTCCGGATCCAATATAAGTGATTAGGTGGAGACCTAATTTGATGAAAGTCTTTCACGGATGTGTTATTTAAGTTAATACACGGCAAATACGTTTATGGCAGCATTGCCGTATCCTGGGAACACAAAAGACTTGGATATTAAAGTAAAATCCACCCCTCGTCCCAGCCGACCTGGATTCTGTCAGTTTTATGAGAATTTAAAATCTTTCTTATACCTAGTGCTTATAGACTCCCGGAACGCACTCGACTACGATCAATAGGATTCACCATTGTGTTGCTTCATTTTGTTCAGGTAACTTCTACAAGAATTGCAAATTGGTATTAAATCTTACTTCGATTGTGCTTATCCTGGTTTAACCAAGATGGGGATTGTTTAATTAACTTAAATGAATAATTTAAGTACTCCAAATGAAGTCCATACTGCATGTGTTTTGTCATATTTAAAATACAAATAAAGTACAAGGTGTGTCAGAACTCGCGCTCCAGAGAAAAATTTCAAGTAAGATAATATTCTAGGATCATGGAAAAAGTGTTTATTCACAATCACTAATGTAATTTGCTGATTACTAACCTTTTAAAGATTAGGAAACACATCATTAAATCTCATGAAGAGCAGTCCCAATATTATTATCATCTCTTGGGTGGTAAGTAATATGCAGGGTTGCCAACGTTAAGATTAAGAAAATACCGGGAATTTTTCCTTGCAAATTGTCAAGTAATTCACAATATTTTGCTAAATTAATATTCAATTGATTCTGGAGCAGTTTCTCTTACTTCTGGAGGAGTACACTGCTCCATTTCAACAATTTTAATCTCAGATTCACAAATTATTTCAATATATTTGGCCTACCACGTTTATATCTTAACTTGGTTAAAATTTTATTTTATTCAAATTTTTGAATAAAAATGATGTGATTGTGAATGAAATAGTATACACACCTTGTGACCCCTTGTGCTTTATCCAATCTCGTGGCTAGCCCCTCGGGGGTAATGCCATATTTACTACCTCGTTTGTAATGTACCTAGTATTAAAAAATTCTATCTGTCAAAAAAGTTTGACATTTGACATTTTTTATGTTTATTTAATAATATTGATGATGTTGTATGTGTAAGTACAAAAATTTTGCCAGTAAAAGCCACAAATAACATTAAACAGAGTTACAGTTTAGGATACTACAGCTTTCTTGTTTCCTCTTCTAACAGCCTGTAGCAAAAAAAAATTGGATAATTATTTTTCCAACAGAAATAAATAGAGTCAAAGTGCAAAAAAAAACTCTCATAACTTCTAAATTTTTACAGATAGAATTTTTCTTAACATCATACCTTTCTCTGGGGCGTGAGTTCTGGCGCACCTGTATTTTGACCTTAGGATTTTTTTTCACGATTATAGATACGTATTTTTTGTGGTTTAATTTGAAAAAATCTAAACAGCGAAAATTGCATCATGTTTCAGTTTTAATTTAGCAGAAGTAAATGCAGCTTCCTTTAACAGAAAATTTCTTAACTATATATTTTACAAAAATACTATAAAGTATAAACGAAAACTTCTTGTAATAAAGAACGAGAACCATATCTATAATTCACTTAAAATAAGTTTTAGTTTTAATTAAAAACATCGTTGATGTCATTCGCCTGATGCTAAAATATAAAACCTTTTAAAAAAATTACTGAAATTATTGTTTAATTTTTTTGGTGTTGTTGAAATTACGCTGGAACGCCTAAAAATTTATATTGATGATCAAGTTATTCAAACTTGATTGTAGTTTCATTTTTTTTTGTTCCTTTTCTTATTCTTTTGTTACATTCCTTCGTTGTAATAAAAGAACAATGTTTTTGTCTCGATGCATTATTTAAAATTCTCTTACTAGCCATTTTAATTTTGAAAAAATGTTTATACATATTCATCAGTCACGTAATTTGAATGTAATATTCAAAGTCCGTATGCAGATTCCATCTGAAGAATGTACGTAATGGCGGGTTTCCGTCTCAGGTAAGTCTGATGACTGTCGTTGTCCCGATGTTTGCAAGTGCAATACCAGGAATTGCAAATGGTGCAAATATAACGATAATTACGCATGCAGAGAGAGTGGTCGTTGTCTGGGCCTCTCCCGGATGGCGCCGATGACCGTGTCTGTTTTATACAATCACGGACCAGACATTTTCAAAGCTTTCGTGTGATCTCTGATTTCTTTACAACACGCAAACACCTACACACAATCAACTCGTGATGCAATAATTTTAAATATCTATGGGAAATTATCAACTCGACCAACAGAAATTGACAACATCATGCGATTTCTCAACGAAGACTTGTAATAAATTTTAAAAAATGTGTGCAAATGCGCCTATACAGTCTTTCAGAACTCGCGTCTCAGAGAAAAATGCCAAGATGAAAAAAGTATGGAGATCTAAATTTTGACCTTATTTATTATTTATTTCTGTTGGAAAAACACTTTTACTTGTTTTTTTTGCTACAGACAATAGCCTGTAATAAGAAGAGGAAACAAAGAAGCTGTATCCTGAATTATAATTATTGGCAAAGTTTTTGTACTTTTACCGAATAATAATGCAAAAAACATTTACAAGATCATCGGTAACAATAAATAGACATAAAGATCAAATGTCAAGCGCGATTTATGAACCACTCTGTATAACATATGTAGTATAATAAAATCAGACTAATAAGAATTGAAATCTTCAGTTTTATGCTGAATTGTGCAGAGTTTGACGGAATTAAATATTGAAATGAGTTTTTGGTCCGGTGCTATAAATTAGTAATAAAATTTCGCCTAATTTTCGCTTCCATAAATTTTGAATGTGGCCGTAGCAGCAGTTTGAAATTTGGAACTTTATGGTCGTAGACCTGAGGGTGTGAACAGGAATCCATTAGTAATTTTAATACAACCCTGATGAATGGAAGTGCTAATGGATTTCCTTGGCCGGCATTTATGGGCCATGTTCTGTAATGTTTTGACTATAGTAATACCGCGATTAAACTGTGGGTCAACAATCAAACGCAGATGTTACCGCGCCGAGTCGAAATCTCATAATAATCCGGCCTTCTAATGGTAAATTTCCCCAAGGACAGATGTGCGATGATCCTTCACTACGTTACCAGACTGATTGCTGGCGTTTATATGACGGCGAAATCTGCAGCAAAGTCGTCGTCACCCCTGATGAATCAATCCGACTGTCGGTCGACGGTAATTGCAGAGACTGACTACTTTCATATGAATGTCAGACTATTGTGCACATTTTCTACGTCACTAGGACTAAAGCAGAGATCAAGTAGGTGAAGGGACCGCCTGAAGCATTCTTTGAATACCCATTGTTGGTCACCCTAGGAGGTCGGATTGCTGTCAAGCCAATTTTTGAAGGTCTTTTAACCCCGATCAAAAATTTGTACTCCACGGTTGGTATTTTGATGTTTAGTGAGTGCAAGGGGATTAGAAGCAATACGTGACTATTATAAAATAACAATAAAAGTCTGGAGGGCCTAATCGCTGCACGGATCGTTGGTAAACCGGAAATGTATTTGTAATATAATTTTATTTGTAAGAAATTATTTTTATTTCAATGAAAAATTTTATTGTTTTTTTAACGATGCTTTTTTAACTGAAGTCAAGAACTTTTAATTTTTGAGTTAAAATCGTTATTTCAACCTGTACTTTGAACAAATCAAATAAAACAGGGAGAGAAACTACATAGTTTAACCCAAAGTTACAAAATTGTGACAGTTTATAAATTACATTTCATAAAGTTCCTAGAAATTATGTAATTGATTTTACTTCTTACTTAAAAATGTCTAATTAAAATAGAAAATAAATTCAATTTAATGCGAACTCGTAAAATGATGCATTTTTAATGGCAACCTCTTGCATGCAACAATTATGGATTTTATGTGCTGTAAATAACTTCAATAGACGTAGTAGGTACGAACAAAGTTTCCCGATCTTCGTCTGCAAAACGTGTCTATTATGAAATAAATTTCTAATGAGGGTTAATAACCGTCCGTTCGGTAGAAGTCTATTATCAATAGTTTTAAGTGAAATCAATTGCTATTCGCTGTTGAATAAATTATTATCACCTGTCTCTTTTCTTGCATTTACTGTAATTAAAGTGCCATAAAAAAATCCTCTATTATATTCCCAGCTGAAAATATATATAATAATATAATCCAAGTGATTTATAAAATGTGTCCACTCGTGCAGCTAATAATAATTTCGTTTATATGTGAGTTATTGTGGCATCAGGTGTGCAGAAAATGCGCATAGTAAGTCTTGTTAGTCCTCAGAAAGCAGGATTAGTCTATATAATCCTTGCAGAATGTATCTCATGGGAGCATCTCTACATGTTCCTATGACAAACACAAGCTAATTCAATCCAATTTAAACCCGATAGAAATTGCACTTGACGAGGGACTAATCAGCCGACTGTGCCGACTGTTGAAACACTTTGAATGCCGCCCGTGTCGTTTAAATCGAATTTTACTAATTAGTTCTCTAATTATTGGATTTGTGTTGCCTCCAGCGATACCGCTTAAAATTATGCATGTGTATTCAGATTTCAAACAGCCTTCTATGTCAAACCGCACAAATATTAGCTGCAAATTTTAGTCTACACACAAATTAAATTCACAGGCAAAAATAGCAATTGCGTAATATTTAAAAATCAAATAAAATATGAAGAAAATATGTCACTGACTTTATGTTCAAATAATATTCTCTGCATGATATCACTTTTACTACTAGGTATTATTTTAGTTAAGTAACGTCTTTTTTTGAGACAAGCATTAAATTATAAAATCAAATTTTATTGCTTTTAAAAGGTAAAATAAACATTAACTTTTGCAGGTGAAGGGAGTTAGAGTGTGCCATTGTGAAAGATCACCTTGTGAACACAACCTTTTATTAGTACTTTACCTTCTTGATGATAATATGCTTCTAAACATCTAATTATTTATCTTTATTAACAAAAGCTTTCTGTAGCATAAATAGTCTCCCTACATTCCTGCAGAACCGTTGCCAAGTCTTTCCCGCTGAAAGAATAAAATTGTAAATTTCGCTATAAAGTGCGGTTTCTGTGGACAACCACTTAACTGTATACCCCGTCACATTCAGAAATAATATAATGTCGCCCACATACTGAATAATTCATGGTTACTAAACATGAGCACCTTTACATTCTTATTAGGACACTAAACATGATCTCATTTATCTTCGGCGTCAAAGGTGCCGTAAAAGAGAATTAAAATTAATTATTTCAAAATTATCTATTATTCTTTTGAAGTAACACAGTAAATCTCGCTTTAAAACGTGACGTTAATGGTTATATTAAGAGGTAGGTAGTTTGTAACATATAAGATGTTTATCGTTATCCTTAAGCGGATGTTAAAAAATGAAATCATTAAAACTTTAATATCGACATTTAAACCAAAGTACGATAAATAAATCTTTGTTCAATTGGTCATGTTATCTCAAAGGAAAGCGTCTAGTTATAGACAGGTCTACTACTTATAATTTATTAGTGATCGCTTATCACAACACTCAGACAGGTAGGCCTGATCTTTTTTATTTTCAGATATTGTAATTAAAATTAAGCTTTCAATGTATTCAGCTGTCTTTAGACTAGTTAACGCTGTTGAGATTAATTTCACTCTTTTCATATTTAGTTCAGATACAAGCTCGTTAATTAAAAGACATATATAGTTAAGGTAAAATATTCAACAGCAATTAATTACTGTGAAAGTTCACACGGGTTTACTCATTTTATATGCGTACGTCTTTTATAGAAAAATAAAAAATAGAAAATGTGATGCTGTTTTTAGTTTTTTTTGTGGTGGTGCACTATACACTTATTTTATTTTTCTCAAAAAAATGGTCAGCGATAAGCGTTAAGAGTACTCAGATTTCATCAGAGTACTTTTACTTTTAATAATGGACCATCAGGTAAAAAAATTAAAGGAAAGCAAAAAGACATATTGTACCTATTAGTCATTTTGTCACCTTTAATGATTTAGACAGCAATCATAAAGCTGAAAGGAATGAACATTAGCATAGTGACCCATTGGCGTTTATCCAATGACGTATTACCGGAAATTGAACAGTGACTTCTCAATAATTAAAGGGTACCGTTCGGTTATATCAACTACTATAATGAAGCCCTACGTCGAGCGGGTGGACATTTCGATTCACGCCCTCCCTTGATTAATGGCCTGTGCAGCTTGCTTTACATCGACCTGTCCATATATCACCCTTGTCCAGTAACCGATATGGTATTAAACTGTTTCAATTTTCTCCTGAAAGTTCTATTCCGCACTACAGTCTCAACATCACTGTTTAAGTTTTCCTCTACTCCATCTATCAAAATCAAACTCAATTGATTACATTTTAGAAAAGTTTTTGGCCCTTGAACCCATATAACCTTCAGAAATAATTTTTTAGAAATTTAAATTCACAGCTGGTCGAAGCTTATGATTTTTAACGAAGCGAAATAACGTGTTAATAATAAGCTTTGATTGAAAAAGTGATCGCATTATTTTCGATTTGAACTCATCCAATTGTGATTACGACGGTTTTAGTTTGCGATTTAACAGTCATAAATATTCATCATTGAATAAATAAACCCTACTCATCTAAATGACATTTTGAAAAGGCATTTTTGTAATTTTTTGTTAATTGCCACTGTCGCCCTATGTAATATTCATCCTGACGTTATCACAGTTCGCAGTTCTACGCCGACCGTTGAATTTACCAGGTTTTCCCACCTAATGAATGCGCTAAATTATCTCCATAAACACGCATATTTATTAGAAACCCCTTAGATGATTAATAGCGGATAATAATTCGGAATAACGCCAGTTAAATATCTATTAATAAACTTGTAAAAAGCTGAAAACTAATTATGCCGAGGAAATTTGCTTGGCGATTCATGATAACAAGTGAATTGGAATCACAGATATTTTCAACAACGGTCTTGATTAGAGCCTCAAAGTTGTATAGAAGATTTTCATTTCCATTATCATTGGCTTTACAGAAGGTTGCACCTGATATTCCCTCTCGTTACACATTGTTAAACAAGTCCTAATCGACGACGTGTCTGTCAAGTAGTCGTTATTATTCACGAAGACGGGAGTCTTACAGAACCTTTTCATTCTTTCAACGCGTTATGTATTTTCCAGAGAATTCAAATATAAAGCTTTCTTTGATGCGAAAAAAATGACATTCTAAATAGAGGAGATGATTTCTAAATATTTCATTGTAACAGCTTTATTTCAACGTAATTACACATTTATGCCTAGTACTGTACTGTAGAACTCATCGATTGATTCTTTCTTTTGCAAATAAATAAATTATAACATAATAAGTTTAGAGTGGAAATTACAAGCAATACCTACATATAAACGAAGAATAAACTTGTAAATGTAATATAGCTGGATATTAGATTGCGGGTCTACAATGTTAAACCTATTTCAAAACAATTTTTTTAATAAAAAATTGTAGTTTAGAAGTAGTAGGTGGAAATAACTAGTTTGGAAAGTAAGGTTTTTCTGGTCGGGTAAGCAAATATACTCTTTTTCATATTAATGTGCATCAAGTAGGTTGTAGAAGTCTAAATGAATCTTTAATTTAAAGTCCGATTTATACAAAAAGTGTCATTAATATCATTCAAAACAAACTTAATCTCATCAATAATGACAAAAATCTTTATGTTTTCTATCCTATGTTGATTACGTTGTCAATTTTAACTATTTTTTGCTACATTTATTTGAAAAAATTTAATTTTTAGGGAAGATTGAGTTTAGGATTGTTTGAATTTTCGCATGGTTGTCACCTTAAAATCACCTCTTTCAACGACTACTTCGATGCATATTAATATGAAAACGAGTATACAAAGACGAGTAGCTTACGAATCCAGTAATATTACTGCGCCAGGTTTCCCAATTTTTTTTATTCTTTTATTTTTTAGTAGATACTCTCATTTTTTGAGAGGTAATAATTTCAGGAAAAAAATATGAGCACATTGTGTACTAAAAAACGGAAGAGTATATCGCTTTTAACTCAACAATTTTTGTTTAACATGCAGCGTAGTTATTTACTCTGAAATGTGGTGCCACCATGCGTACAGCTTTTCCTTTTGTGCTTTTACTGTACGAAACACGTGAATAACTTCATTCACTCATGACTTTTTTTATTTTACTCCAGTGTATAAGAGTGAAAATCTGACGACAGAGATTTTACTTAAATATGAAAAATATATTGAAAACAATTTTTTATTGTATGCAAATGCCATTAAATTGTAAAGCTATGTCTAGGCGTCGGACTTGGCACGTTATTTTTAGTGACAATTTGTGTTAGTTCCAAGCCATGCAAATTAGTGGAAGCACCTTTTGGAAACAGTTTGGATGTTTCAGCGGTATAATTGGTGAAAAAGCTCTTAGTTTATAAGTTTTCAATGGAACATAATGGAGCTTTCGAGCAACAAAGTAACAATTCGAAGTTGCACTCGTAATTCGCTAACGGTAATTTACTTTCTCAATTGCGAGCTATAAATTTGATTACGTATAATTCTGGAAACACGAGGCACGAATACATACCGCTCAATAATTTGTAAGCTTTCTGCATGAGCTTTCTCGAGCATAATTTATATTTCGGTAGGAGTTGATGCTTTTAGAAAGCTGATTTCTGCGACTAATTAATTGATACAACAATCTGTGCAAGAACTAATTTGAGCAATTTGAACGTAATCGCGTTATGCTAACCCAGTAAATCAGAGTGATAATATATGTGCGACTGTTTCACACACAGCGAAACTTGTTGTAAATGACAACCAACGCTAATCGATTTAACTCTGTCGCTGTACAAGTACCCCATTAGGTACAGCCTGCCATCGGCATCTGCTTTCTGAAATGAGATATGCCTATGGAATTAATTACACTTAATAATTAATTTATACCCTCCCGAAGGTATCATCTTTGTTAATGTATTAGGTGAGAATTTTTTCACGCTTTCAATTTATCCATTTATAAGGAAATTCAATTAGCACCAACGATTTTAATACTCCTCCTGAATTGATCAAATTCAATTACTCGGAAAAGTCAGACTGTTTCACGAATCATCGTAAAATACAGTCCATCCCAAATATGCACTTAAAATTTCACTCTTTCATCGACTAAAAATTGTAATCATGCATTCAAAGATAAATAAAATAGGTTTTAATCTGTAGCGGCGGAAAGCAGATTTCAGATTCAGGATTCAGTTGTCGATAAATAATGGAGGCATTATTGAGATTGAGACAGGTCGGCTTTTGACGTTGAAGGGTAGACCGGAAGGGTACAGGCACACTAATACATATTTGATTCCACAAAGGGCGTTACGGTCGACGTTTGCATTCAAAAGATGACTGACACAAGTTATGTATCTATTTCCATGGAGCACATAATCACGTGTGAGTAACTCTTTTGAAGAAGTCAGTTCTTGCGAAGAAGTCAGGTTTATAACCAAGAGATAGAGTTGCAAAATTGTATCGTGGAAAACTGTTAACCTATTTCAATTTATTAGTCGTAATTGCTATCTTGCTCTTAAAAATTTGTTCTTTTAAACTTACGTATTATAAAACATAAAGTTCTGTTCTTATAATTTTTGCTGATACACCAAATTTTTAATAATAATTTTAATAACTTTAAAAGTTTTAAAACTGCAATAACAAGTAGAATTTTGAATTTATTAGTGCCAATAAATTTTTTTAATAAAAAATCATTTTGTTGAATACATAAAAACGATAAATTATTTGTCTTTTTTACCTTTACAATAATCTGTTTTACTTTTATTTATACAGGGTGTTTCACATAACTTTACGAGGCTTGCGCCTAATGTACGCACCCAAATATACAGAAGTCACAGAACACTGGATACAAAAAATACACATTTAAATATTTAACTTTTGTAAACCCATGACAGTAGTTGTCAAACTAATCACTGTTTCATTAGTAGTCATAAACTGCAGTTTTTCAGAAACAATTATCATTTGTTTTATCAAGAGAAAACATGAGTATGAAGCTAGTTTATTTATCTTAATCACTAAATAACTAAAAACGTTGTAATTTTTGAAAGGGTGAACAAACTAGAGAAGATTATCCAATTTTTCAAAATTTGTAATTGAGTTCGTATCGGAATATGTATTATTGATTGCATCTTACAGGCGCAGGCCTCGTAAAATTACGTGAAACACCCTGTATTTATTTTAGTTAGCATTTTAATTCAAATTTTATAAATTTGCTAACCATGAAACACTCATAAGTATAATAAAGATAATAAACAAACGGAAATAGCCGCAGAAAATGATAAAATAATAGTTATTTATTCGACGAGTTTGAGTGTAAATCGGAGTCTTTATTTGACCGAGTGGATTTTTAAACGACGAGTGGTTTACCATCCACGAGGTGGAATAAAGCGTCCGATTTACACTCAAACGAGTGGAATGCAACATTTTATTCTTCGAATTAGAGTCAACAAGGCTTAAACTTGCTTTAAATCTGTTAAAAATAATTTGACGTTTTGTATTGAGAAATGCCAAACAGTTGTCAAAACTTCCTTACACGGGAGAAAAACCGTAAATTTTGACAGTCTCGAAGAATAAAAAATATTTAAATAGTATATTATAATACTAGTTTATAAGCAAGCCTTTAAAACACGCACGACCGGTTTAAAAGCACGACGCGTCAGCGGAGTGCTTTAAACGTGGTAAGTGTTTTAAAGGCGCTTATAAACGAGTGTTATACACTATTTTTATTATAGCTGCCCATTTACGATCTTTTATGAGTATTGAAAAAATGTGAATTTATACAATAAAATTATCAAAAAAAAAAGGTTGTTTGCGAATCGTTTTCGTAGAGACAGTTACTAGTTTACTTTGTTTAGCACATTTTTTCACGTTGTAATTGGTCCAGACATTTCACTATTTCTCGTTACCAGAGACAACTTTAAAATTCAGCGTGCTATAAAGGCCAAATTACGCACGCTGCAGCGTGTTTTAATTTAGGATTATGATGCAGGTATAATAAAAAAAATATATTTTTTTAAATTACATTAGATATTTAATCACTAGATTTTTCAGTATTTTGCAAAAAGTGAGGCAAAAATTTTGTTTAAACCAACGAAATAGTTTTGGAAAATTTAAGCACCTGAATAGACTGGATTAAAAAATTATAGCTTGAAAATGTTTGGATAGTGAATATTTCTCGTATTTAGTTTTTGAAAACTATAACAACATTTTGAATTAAATGTATGTATGTGTATGTACATTCAGAGGTACACATACTTTGTATATCTTTGTATGCTACAGTGAAAACATGTTTATGTCTTGCTTATTTTTACATTTCCTGGTAAAATTCATATTGTAATATTTTTACTCTTATTAAAAATTTGAAACTTTGTACATTTCTTTTACAGTTTGTATTCATTCAACTCACTTGACAAAAAGCTTTTTTTAACAGTGTTGAAAAAACGTTTTAGAACACAACATTACATTTGTGCACTTTTAACGTTATTTAGAAGAAAATTAGTAGGAATTTCTGCTTTGTCGATGTGCGGCTTGAGTGCCGTGACTGAAGTTGGTTGTCCTGTGGGCAACAATCTAACTCGTGAGTAAACGTTGCAAGATTAGCAGCGCTACGCCGCGCCGTAGCACTTAATAATTGCTTGGAAGGAATACAAACTACAGCGTCTATTTAGTCAAGTTAATGAGACCGACGTATAAATCCGTGGCCGGAGGTGAACATAAGCTCTAGTTTCAGCGGCTTTCAGGAGGCTAATCAATATCGCTACTGTACCAAGCACAGCAGCACCAAAACGGCCGTCGCTCCATGGTGGAGCTGTCAGCAGAGCGCAGTCGCACAAGAACTTAATATATCACCTGTCTGTAAGCAATATTGCAGACCAAAAATGATGGAGCACTCTTACAATTTGTTTCCAACGGTATATGTAACCATCCATTTAAAAGTATTCGTGGGCATTTAGGGTGATTGATGACAGTCATTTAAAATGCACGACTTTTGTTTCCCTAACATTTATAAGGAAATAGGCGACAGCGTCGCCGAGGACGAGCCATCATTTTCCTTCTCTCTGTGGTGCCAGCTCTGTTCACATTCAAACAAGGGCCCGAACAAGTGTTACTTGTCGGGACTGATTTACTCTCCGGGGGTCTCGTGGCAATCAATTTCACTCGATTCTGGTCAAACAGAGATAACCCAATGCCGCCTTTTTCAACGGGAGATTTTTAACAGTTTAACAGTCGCAAACATTCAAAAAGATACCGTTTAAATGGACAGCGACACACATTAAACTGCTAAAAACATAAATATTACTTATCTCTGAAAGACCAAATGAATAAATTAGAAAAAAAGGTTATCTCTCGTGATAAATTTCTAGGATTTTGTCTGAAAATGCTAGTGACGCACTACGACTTTCTAACAGATCAGATCTAAATAATGAAAATTCATTTCAACTTTTATTGACAATTAATGTCGAAAATATAATTTTTTTGAATTCAACACAATACCAATACCACGAAACAAAACAAAAATTTGTACAATTAAGTAATACTTATAATAATGAAAGAAAACATTTAGTGTCGATTTTCGACTTTTTACTGACCATTTTATGTAACTTTAGTGACGATTTCAGAAAAAAGCAATTCAAAAAATACTTACCCCACTTTTGTTATCAATCTAAAACTTAGGTATAAGCCTTGGAGTGTTTTATTACAAAAAAGTATGCATGCTCAAATTATAAAAGTATTCGTAAAATCTTAATAAACCTGAGTACAATCTTTATATTTCCGAAGTGTTAAATTTATGATAGTGACATTTTTTCAAAGTTTGCATTTCTTGAGCGGCGGTAAAATATAATTCATTTTGTAAAAGCAATGGTGTTGTTGATGGTTAAAATTTTTGGAACACCTGAATATTAAACATCAATAGCTCTCAGATTTAATCAGACGCTGTAAAATATACTACTATACAACATATCACATGCTGTGTGGACAAGCAATTTGAATAATAAAATCTCGAATTTAAATTTTAATAAGTGGAATATTGTGCATGCTTTTTTTTTTCTAGAATTGTGTGATTGAATTTTTTACTTTATTTATTAGTAAATAATTGAATAATTGATATCTAACGGTAATAAATAACTGTAATTAGTAAGTTAATCAATTACCAATTTACAATCAATAATTTTCTCACTCTAACTGTTCCGTAAATATCCTGAAGCAGTGTATAAAATTAATTAATATGATAGGTTTATTGTAGAACATAAACTAACACAATTGATTGGTTATTAATTTTAAATCACTTTTAATTGGACACGTAAGCAAAGCTTTAAATACTTTCCGGATTTTTCCAGATATAAATAACATTTGATTATACATCTTTGAAAAGCTTTTATTGATCGATAGTAGCTACACAAAAACTAATCCCATTATAGACTAGCGCATTGCTTCCATACCAAATCATTGTTAATTATTGCTGATAAATTACTCTTGTTTTTTCATCATAAACTAACAAGAAAGAATGATTTCAAATTGTGGGTTTAATTATTAAGATGTAACAATCGACAATCAACAAATTTCCCAAGAGGGTGATTAGCCACGTAAGTGTCTTACTACTAAGCGCATTCGCTTTAGTGACTGTAAATAAAACAAGTTGGTAGATAAATTGTATCAAACCAAGCCATAAAACTCGAAATTGATTCCACATTAAATATTCAAAAATTTTTATTTTTTTTATTCATTATGTAAAATGGATAAAGTGATAGTGTCAAGTTGTTTACAAAAATAAAAACTTCAAACAATATTCAGTGAAGTTAAATTACATGTACAAACAGTGATTCTGACATTTGTGTAGAGTGGCTTTCGTCGCAACATTTCTTGAATATTTTATGAAAGTGTATATTATTTCTCTTGCTAAATGCATATGACCTGTAAAGTGCATCCTAAGCGTAGTGGAAACAGCAGTATTACATGCAACCGCAAAACCGCAACACTGTGGAGCGGCGTCTCCACATGTTCCAACCCGACCATACATCACAAGATCACATGACAACCGCACCACTCCCTGGCATTCTCATAAAAATACCATTTTCTGAATTAAGAAACACTTCAGTGGTATTTGATACACGACAGAGGCGTTATACAAAATTTACTAATATTTTAATTTAAGTCTGTTGTCTCGTTGTTATACGTTAAATTGCAAAAATTCATTATTCAGTTTAGAACAACAAAATTAAAACCTAATATAAACCCAACTCAATCCTCAAAGCACTTGCAAAGATATTGGGAAATACTTAAATATATTTTTTTACTATATAAAATTACAATGAGATCAAAAAGTCTTCTATCAAGTAAAACTAGAAATTAGGAAGATAATTTAATAATTACATATTTATTATCATAAACAACTAAAATCTAGCGCAACGGACACTTTGGATATACATTCTGTCTCAAAAATGTGTTGCCAACACTTCTGGGGTTTATAGGAGACGTCAGGGCAATACAAACCCATGTTCAAAAAGAATCCGTACGCTTAACATACTTAGTATAAAAATAAGTAAAACAACAATTTTTAATACAATTTTGTATAAAGTATGTTTTTCTTTCTGGAATAATAGTTATTTATTCGACGAGTTTGAGTGTAAATCGGACGCTTTATTTCACCGAGTGGTTTATTATCCACGAGGCAAGCGCGGATACAATGGTGGGGTAAAGGGGTAATTAAAGAAGTTTATAAATTTGTTTAGGTACTTATTTTTTATTATCATTATATTTAATTGTTTATATAAAAAGTTTTTTATTTGATTACTTCAAGTTGAAACTTCTAGATCCGCCCTTGCCACGAGGTGGTATAAAGCGTCCGGTTTACACGAAGACGAGTTGAATACAACATTTTATTTTTCGAATTAACTCAACAAGGCTTAAAATTGCTTTAAATCTGTTAAAAATAATCTGACGTTTCGTATTGAGTAATGCCAAACATTTGTCAAAACTTCCTTACCGTAAATTTTGACAGTGTCTAAGAATAAACAAATTAATAGACAATTTACGATTTTCCTTTGAAAATTAAATTAAGTTGCATATTTAAATTTGGGCATTGAGAGGGTTGGAAATTGAAATATTTGTTTTGTGTATAAATACCACAATGACAATTGATGCTTTTGTTTTGAATAAAATATTAAATCAACATTCAAAATAAAACATTTATTGAATGAAATATTTAAACTATCAAATAATTCACTTAACACTGTTTTCATATTCATCACAACACAGTTGTGTAAACAATGCAGCAGTTTTTGAATATTTTGTAGAATGACCTAAAATTCGCAGAATAGCTTTACACTATTTTATAAACGCATGCAAAAAAAATGTTAAAAAATTCTATCTATAAGAATTTTATACATAATTACAAAAGTTTCAAATTTGCCCATTTGACTTTATTTATTTCAGTTGGTAATAAATAGTATATAATATAACCAAGCATTATATAACCTCAAGGGCTCAGATTATCTGACAGATAGGCGCAGCCGGTGCCGGAGGATGTAATAATAATTATATTAAGATTTTAAATTAATTTATTATATTATATTTAATTTATTATATTTATTAATTTATTATTATTATATTAGTTAATTTAAATTTAAATTAAACTGCAAAATTCGTAATAGTTTTTAAGTTATAGACGTATTTAATCTTTGATATTTTTGATTTTATCACAAATTTTCTCGATAACTATTTATCCTAGAGCACTAATCTTTTCTGTATATGATGGAAAATTAAATTTTCTTTCCAACGGTACCAAATATAAGAAATTATCTCTAATAAGTTCGAAGTTATTAACAATAAACCGCTTCGCGTACCGAAAATCGCCCAAAATTTTGTCAAAAATCGAAAAAATTAAAAACTTCAGAATTGTTCATTTGCACTCTTGAGGGTTCAAAAGACTTAGAAAAGCACAAAAACGTTGTAAAAATCCGAAAAATTATTTTTTGAATAATTTTGTGTAAGTGTTGAATATATTGAATGAAAACAATGAAGTTGTCGGCGGCGGTGATGGCTCAGCGGCATAAGGTCCCGCTTTCCAGCAGGTAGGTCTCGAGTTCGAGCCCCGGTCAAATCGGCAATTTTTCTCAAATAAAATTTAAATATAATTCAAATAAATGTCATAAGAGGGCGGGCGCATAAGAGCGCGATCTTTAATTTAAAACATGTACACATGTTCTAATAGAGATATAAGAGAGAAAGCGCACAATATTAACTAAAATAAGCACCAATAGATGGCGGGCGTATAAAAGCGCGAACTTTAAAACAAGTTTCTACAAGAGTGAAAATAGTGTAAAAGTTAATAGTAATAACACAAGTAAAGGAAAGGTAAGTTAAAAGTAATATAAATGAAAGGTAAGTTTTGCATTAAAAATTAAGGAATTTTTTTTTATTACATTTTGTTTAAATAATAACTTTCCAACGACGACATGTCGTTTGCTATGCCAACAAGTTGAGTCTTTGAATAGCCAAAAATAGAGGTTTTTTAAATTCATTTTTAAACGGCACGGACAAAAAAATTTCAAATTAATATATAATGCTGCTAAGGCCATAAAAAAGTTATGATAATTTTTTCAGAATTTTTAATAACGATTTATTTTTTTATTCAGTATAGTTCAACCTTAAGTTATTATATTTACTGTAAAAAATTAAGGCTACATAACCATCACTGTCAATAAAAAATTGACACTCGTCAATATATTACGATTGAAGCCGTATAATTACGAATTTTGCGTTCAAATAGTATCTGCATTTTTTTAGTTAAAAATGATAAAATTACTTGTGATTTTTTGGTTTCACGGATCGGAAAATTTTAAATAACTTTTAACTGAAGAATAGATCTATTACTGACCTATTGAGTTCTATTGTGCCAACGGAGATTTGTGGGTGGTGAATGAAAATATTTCAGTTTCGCCTGCAAGAGCAATTATCTCTATAAATATCTCAATAATAAAACTACTAAAATATCTAATTTATAAATGAATTCAATAAATTGAAAAGCGGCAATTTTTCCTTTGTTTTTCTACTCCGATATTAGAATTAGTTATAATAATCCTGTATCAATAAGCAAAATTATAGCCTGAAAAGTTTAAAGTGAAACACTTCGTATCTTATTGTTACGTTTTTTTTTGTCGAATTTGGTTTTGTACGGAAAACTTAAGATCCTCTAATGCTTGTCAGCAGTAGTTAATTTTGGCAATGTTGTTTTTTCATTTTCTCTTTATTGAACAAACAGAACTTCATGCCACTTGCAGCACTCCCTTCTATTGCCATAAATGAATAAAAAACATTTTAGCTACTTTCTTTGGGTGTTTCATGTTATTAGTCATAGATAGAAATGATACAAATATTAAGAGCTATTTCCAAATTTAAAACTTGTCGTAAAAAATTGTGAGATTAAGTTAGAGTAAATCATTCCACAATGGAGAAGAATTAATTAAAGCAGCCTCCGCTTATCATTAGCTGCGGATCTCCACGGCTGATGGTAAAGATCCGGACACTAATGACTCCAACCACAACCCGCAATTACACTAACTTGAAGCATTTAATTTAACTAAATGTTAAATATCACACTTTAAGGTATAAACATAAAATATGCGCTGAATGTTATAACAATTACTCTTTATTTACATAATCTCCATGTCTGAGCAGCAGTTTTAATTCTGCAAAAGGTTTAAGAAGTTGATGTAAAGGGGAGATGATCGTAAACATCTGTTGCTGTGAATTTACATAATCTTGTTCTGCGCCTACATTGATGTTGTTACAACACCTGCTAGTTGGGGTAAGAAGTTTAATGAAAAACTTAATGAGATCCGTGCTTCTTTTTAGCATCACATTGTTATCAAATTTTTTATCAGATATATAAATGATCATAATTTTCCATTTTCCGAGGCACGATTTAATGCATTCAGTGTTGGCAAAGTTTGGAAGTTCATTTTTACTATTTCGACTTTGCGTTGGGTTTAAGCAGGGACGACAAGAGATGCCTGCAGAGATTTCAGGCGCCGGTAGTTTCGGATCCAACTTGTGGACACTACTTCCGGTAGTCGGACTGGCGACCGGAAATTAAGTGGTCATCCACCCTTCTTATTAGCACATCGAATAATTCTGCTTTTTACATTTGCTCTATGTGTTAATGAAGAATGACGTGGGTGACTTTTAAAATTAATTACACACCCAGAATGAAAATTGACAGTATAATTTGAAATTTAAGTGGATTGGGAATGAATTTAAATGAAAATTAATTGGTTCATTTAAACCGCATCCTGTTATTAGTCGTCCGTATATATTTATCTAAACCCTCGGCAGAAGTTGCGTCTGTCATCTGACTAATTAATCCTTCCAGAAGGACCTGCTTTAATTAAATCGGAAGTAGCAGTGTTCCTGATGTTGAATATTCTCCGCGAAAGGGCGCATTTATAACGAATACCTTCAGTCTACCGCCACAAGTACACTTTTATTGAATATTTCAAACTTGATTGTGATTTAAAATTGCCTCTTTAAGTTTTTATTTAATTAGCGAACCCTCACCGATAAGGCAACTCCACCATAAGGAACGTAATTAATATAAAATATTACCACATATTTTTCAGTCTAATAAAGCGGCCCTTGATACTATTATAGCAAAACTGACATTTTCAATATTACACTTTTGGTGGATGCGCCAGGCAATTTTTATATTTTCTTATTTTATAATGGCAATAACGTTTGTAATTTCTAATAAAGTAACTAAAACTTGTATATATATATATATACTAAATTACTAAATCTACTACTAAATCATTTGCAATCAAAACTTTTATATTTAGCGATAAAGAGTAAATGAAAAATTAATTCTTATTGTTTTAATTAGAATTAAATGTGAATCTGTTTTTACAAAATAATCCTATTAAGTACTTCAAGATTTAAAGTCTGGTGATATCGCAAGTATTATTGTATAATTAAAAATCATGTCACCCGCGAGCCTTTTTCTCACTACTACTTATTTGCCGCCGCTAACTATATAAACAAATATGAAACAAGTGCATTTGGGTGGATCAGTTGTAGTTCCACTAGTGGTCACAAAGCACGGTGATTTGTATTTGCGCTGCGGATGCAACGTAAAAAAATTCCACTAGATGAGATGAAACGCTCTATAGGGACGATGCAACATACGATCACCCACATATTTTTTTTCATTTCGATTATTTATAATTTATACATATAGTCCCCTCAGCCGGTAATTCGCCAGAGATTAAATTTGAGATTATGTCTGATGTTATAAAGAAATGCATATTTAGTATTAATTTCACAAAAAGAAAGCAAACTAAAAATTTGCCAGAAATGCAAAATTGATACAAATTTTATCACTTTTATTATTTTTTTTACTTTTTTAAGTTTTAGTTTGAAAGCAATTTTTTTAAAACGCAGCCGTTCTTCTAAAATGTCTAGATTTTTCTCTAATTTTTAGTGTAAGTTTTATGGGAGAAATATGTTTTTTGTGCAAATCTACACCTTATTTCTGATAAAAACATTGATTTTTTTGTCGTAAAAAAATTAAAATAATTAACTCAACCATTTCAGGTAAAGGTTATATTTTACCTATAAAATTTTGTATAGAAAATTTGAAAAAAATATTGAAAACATCGATTTTTTACTTAACCCATTGGATTAAAATATAACAAAAATATAAACTTTATGAAAAATACAAAACACTATAAAAAATGTGAACAAATAAATTAAAGCACTTAATGGATTTTTATAAATATGGAAGAAAAAAATTAAAATTTAATTATGTAGTAAGTTCGTCTAAAAAGATAGAAATTTTATGATATTTAACGGTATTTACCTTTTTGAGTCGTTTATGATAAAAATGGTTACCACCCCAATATTAAAAAACTCCAAGCACTTGTCGGTAGCCCAACATTTTTACGACATTGCCTGGTAAATCCCTCATAAAGTGATTGGTACTTGAAAGTTGTAAAACTAAAATTGCTATATCTTTAAACAAACTATATACGTTTACATCATTCAAACTTTTTCGGTGACTTGTTACAACACAAAAAGCAGGATGAAACGAGTATTTTTGCACGTATGGTTTTGCATATTAATTTCAAATATTATTCCATTGTTGTTTTAATTTTTTTTTTATTTATTTTTGTTGTTTATAGATAAACTTGACAAGTTGGCGTAAAGGCGTAAAGCGATGAGAGCCCAGACAAATAGACTCATTTCGTGCAATATTGATAAGTTCGTGACGCTCATACGACATAAATAAACAAGATAATATTTGAATGTGAATATATTTTCATTGGCAAGGTAGTTAGAGTAGCACAGTGGCAATATTCGAATACACTTGAATTTTAATTGGCAATTATTTCAGCCGACTTGGCTAATTGAGTGAATTTTATCCCGCAAGCTTCATTGAAGTGGGCCCGTTGCCATGAATTTCGTTGAATTCATTACGAATAGACAGCACCGTGTAATTTAATTATAAATTGTCTCAACAATTTATATCTTAGATTCAGTAACAGAATTCGTTCTCTGAAAATCATATTAGGTACAGCGAGTCGAATGCACAACTCATTTATTGGCGAAGAATTACCGTGCATAACTTTACTAACTGCTTATCTTGCTGCTTTTACAGTTCGTTGCTAATTGCCAAGTTCATAATTTGTTTTCGATAAAGGTGTTGGCTAAGATCGTAAACAGAGATAGCAATAATTTACAGCTTGCATGACAATTCGTATCATGGGTATACATAATAACGTTGTTTATAAACTTGTGTCTATAAGCAATATTTATGTACAAGCAGTAATTCGAAATCTTCCAGTGAATGCATATCTGACCAGAAGAACTCTGAGAATACTACCCACTTGACTTCCCACTTGCAAATTGTTACAAGCGAATTACTAAACCTATTAGAATTAGTTTCTCTTCAGCCTTGTTCAAGAAATCATTTTAAAATTATACATAAAAGGTTTACAAGGAAAACCAGTTTAATGATCCATTTCAGTTTAAGATTTTATGAATGCAATAAACCTATTCTAATTTACAAAAACAAGTATTATCATTTTTTTACTAAACCAGCAGTTATTTTATAGATAACATTTAAGTGAAAGAGATATTTTGTTAATGTTATGTAAAGTTTGCACAGTCTTATTTTCTATTTTTCTAACACAAACATTCCTTCTACTCAAAAGGTCTAACTTTAGCTATCCTATTAGTGAAAAGAAAAGAAGAACGCGGAGTGGCTATTGAGCACGTTCACATAAATTCAGCTTTATTCACATCCAAATAAATTTATCTGTTTTGTTCAAGTCCCTCTATATTTTTTCGTCAGGGGAGTACAACAATAAAGCTTGGAAATAATTGCACAGAAATTGTTAAATTGCTAAACACGTATGTTACAAAATCGTTTTCTCTTTTCTTAACGACAAATGTTGGATGCTGCGACTAGAATTAAAATTAAGGATACATTTTATAGGATGTCTATTTTATTGACTAATTGAACAGCTAACACATATCAGCAATTTCTATACAAAAAGTATAAGCAGTGGCAAATATAGTATACATACACATACAGTAAGTACAAGGTGTTTATAAATGTCTGGGCATCAAGTTGTCTTTGCAAATTATGTCAACATGTTTTTAACAACCATTTGCCGCTTCACTGATATTTTGAATTCAGCACTTTCAATCCGTCAAATTTATCGGTTGAATTAAAGATCAAATGAGCAAAAATGAGTGTTTGTTAAGTGAATTTAACGTTTGTCCGAGAAAAGTGTCTGAAAGTCCCATGAAGCTGTCTTGGGGGCTCCATTGCTCCACATCGTCGTCACATGATGATTTCTAAATGTAATCTCTTTGTCCCAAATTCGGCACTTCAGAGTCTTCGTAGATCGGTAGGTAACATAACTTGAAGCTCCCAATAACTTTAACGTAGGATCCACATCCACAGGTTAAATTAAAAAAGTAAAGTTATGTTAATACTCGTCTGTCAAAAAGTTTCGTCGTTTGCACAATTTTGCTGTGATTTTGAGCAATTTTCATAGAAAACCAAGTATAGTGAAATGGAATTAGACACTGAACAGGCTGCACTCTTCATCTGACAAAGAATTGCGTACTTTTAGATATCGTGGCTTCTACAGGAAGAGCGATGGTTTAGCCCCAGACCCAGGTCGGATTCATGTGAAAAATACAGAATAAATTAATTGAGGAAACGATATTGGATCCAYAWCGTTTTTAAAAAGRATTTATGAGATCCTTTATTGGATTATTTGAAGATGATTTTTCGCTTATAAATTTGTGAAGATGTTTTTAGTTTTAATATGCGGACTGATGACCGTTGACATAAAACTTAAAAGTGACAGGCGACGAGACCGCTACACACCCACGAGGGGTGTATTACGTATAATCATCACAACAAGACGGCAAATTTAACAAAAATTTCAGAGGTAACTTGATGCCCAGGCATTTATAAACACCGTGTATAATATAAACAACTTATTTGATTGGATTTATAAAGAACTTTAAAAAATCAAAACTGAAAATATTAGACTTATTCTTTAATTTTGCGGCAAAAGTGTAAAAGATTGTTAGGTACTTATTCTAAACACATAAGGACTGTCCCCGAAAAAAATTGGCCACACAAAAACGTGTGTATCAAAATTCTGTCAAATAATACTCGTTTATGTAGAACAATACTTTTAATATAAACTTTCTGTTATAACTTAACTGCAAAATTAACTAAATATTACTGTCCATACCTATGCAAAATTTCTAACTTTTCGATTAATACGACACATCAGAGTTTGCACATATTCACTTGTGAGTTTTTTAGATGCTCGATCCCACTTTTTTTTGAAATCTGACATATTGTTGGCCTTTCCATGAGTTTTTCGTAAGATGCCTTTGACATGAGGCCAATATTTTTAAATAGGCCGAAATTCCGGACAGTTAGGCGGGTTGTGATCTTTGGGTATAAAAAGCACCCCATTGTTTTGGTACCACTCCAGTACATTATTGGCGTAGTGACTTGTAGCCAAATCCGGCCAAAATATAATTGGAGAGCTTTGCAGTCTTATCAAGGGCAATAACCGTTTTTTTTAAACATTCTTCACGGTAAATTTCTTGGTTAATGCTCCCTTTTGTGACAAAAGTGTGACTCCGGTAACTGCATATTGCTTGCCAAACAAGGAATTTGCCAGCAAATTTTGACATTTTTTTTGTTTTAAACTTGTCATTAAGTTCAAATTTATTTTCGCACGTAAAAAATTCCTGCCCAGGTAACTGCTTAAAATCACTTTTGACGTCATCCATTATATTTGGTCAAAAAGTTTCTGTATAGTTTCCTCGATCGAGTTTTTGCCGTCAAATTTTGTTTATCGTCTCTTTTGGGCCCCTTCTGCACTTTAAAAGTTTTCATATTTTTCCTTTTCTTGACTCTTTGCACGTGCGACTTAGTACACTCACTTTTTTTGCAACATCTCGTACTGATGCATTTGGATTTTTCTTAAAGGCCTCCAGCACTTTCTTTTTTCTTTAGAGCACTACAAGCTCCATCAATCAGATTTCGATTTCCCATGTTAATTTCCTGCCTGGGACACGCGGTATATATTTATTATGTAAAATGTGAAATGTAGAAAGTGTCATTCTATAATTCTTTGCAAAGTGTATGTGTGATCGTATAACGCAGTCAGGCGTCTGAGACAAGTTGAGTTTCAGAAGACATTTATTAACCGCCTCGTGGACGTGTTGAGTTTACGGATCAGCATCCGAGTTGAGAAGACGTTCGCGACCTCACGAATTCGTGATTCTGACGGATGACTGAAATTTGTCACGACAGCTCACGTATTCAATTAACATAACTAAAGTTCTTTCTTAAATTGTAGTAATTTAATTTAATAAGGTGGTTGGTGAGGCCAGCGTGTTAAACTCAGAAGGCGTAAGATGCGACAATTTCCGTTTTCATTAGTTATTTAAAGGGCTTCAGAGGCGACTCGACGCGCTTGCACCTTTGGGAAGTGAGAAATATTAATAATGCAAAACTCTTGATTGTATTCGCTAGGTCTTGGATCTCTCCATTTATTTTTTAGTGTTGTAGACACAATTTATTACTGAATTCGCGGTAGTCTTATGAAAACACTGAGTGAAAAGTTGTGCGCTAACTTAATTATTGACACTCTCAGCACTCTGGTTCGTTTGCTTACTGCTACTAATACATATTCAAATATGGAAATTATTCGCTAATTTACAATATTTCGACACTCAAGTGACGAAACGAGCTCCTCTTTGCGACACTGTTTCAGATCTTTATTTTCAAGCAGCATTTCAAAAGCAAACAATTTCAATTTCAATCTACGCCTTCGCTAAGCTCGCCCGACAAACACCGGAAAGCAGTGGCGGATCCACTAAGCCGCTTTAGAATTGTAAACAAAAACAAAAACTACAAAAAGATGTAACAAAAACATGCGATACTTCACGCCGTAATCAAATTGCTGGAGACATATGAAAATTAAAAAAGAATTAAAACAAGAAATAAGTACACACCTGTTATAAAATCACAAATTGTATTTTCCTATTTTGCTAATTAATAAGATTTTTTCAGAATTACTTTTAGTTGATAAAAGAATTACTATCCGGAATCTTTAAAGTTTTGAAGACAATTTTCAATGTTATATTTTTTATGTATTTTGAGAAAAAAAATCAATCATTTATTTACTCGTTTTTTCAAAATAACTAATTAGCATTGTAATAGAAGCTGAATCGATTCCTTTTTATACAAACGTGTGAAATGTAAAACATCTGCTGACAAACTTTCAAACAAAAAGCGCCAGTTGTTAATTAATTAATTTCGAATGCAAAAGTTTGTTTTTGCAGTTGTGTAAAGTTCTAATTAGTTGCATTTTGATTTATTTTACGTGACTACGAGAAATATATATACGCGAAATCAAACTCTGTTTATAATGCAAGCCGAATACTTTGCTGGGATATTATAAAGCGGAAAAATAATTTCCTGTTCCGTAGTGCAAGGGGAATATCAACTAGGATAAATATTGGTCTCTCGTTATTTATTGAGGTTGCTTCTCGTTTGGCTTATTTGTAGGTGTTTTGACGGAATATACAAATAATGCATAAAAAAATTAAAAATTCTAACTACGAAACTTTCTATAAAGCACTAGGTTTTATACCTTTTATGATAAATGTGTGATCAATTGGGCTTTAAAATTTACAAGGCAAACGCAAAAATGTAACAAAATTTGCAATAAATGTACAGCGTATTGCACGTAATGTACTGACTATGTAATGAGTACATTAAAATTTTATACACATTCTGAACATGAAAAGAGGCGGTGCTTCGTCACTGAAGCTGCCGAAGAAGAAACCAGTAAACCACATCACAATGTAGTGACTTCAAATAAGCTTTAACAAGGTTCACAAAGGAGAAACAAACAAAACAATTTGAAAATTTCTATTTGCACAATGATGAATAGAGAGTAAGTCTACCAATTAAAATGTAGGTATATACTATACGAAACATTTACTGTAATAAGTGTGATGTGTGTATTATAAAATTTTGTTTTTCTATAAATAAGTCGACAAACATGAGCTTTTAGCGTGCAAATAAAAATGTGTGTAAATTTGTATACCTATGTATTTTAATTATAAAATTACTTTATTGTACACAATTGTAGCCAGTATAAGTTTTTCACTATACCTATAGTAAAGAATAAAAATTTACATATGTAATGTATCTAAATTTTTGATGAGCAATAATGTTAAAAAACTCATAAATTGCTGTGCGTTGTTGCATCGTCGTACACATTGCGTCAATAAAGTGACACAAAATTAGGATGACTAACGTTTAAATTTCGGATTTTGTTGAAACTTATTTTAATGGCCGGATCTATAAAAATGCGGATTTAAAATTCAACAGATAGAAGCAGTATAAAATACGAGCTTTCTAGGAAGCATAAAATTAAAATTATTATTTATTAAAGATGTTTAAGTGCTTTTGAGTGGATTATCTAAACAAAAATGCATGAACGCAACAAAGTAAAATATATTAATTAAGCATGTTTAAAAAATTTAAAAACGACGCTTAAATAAATTGGTGAAAAATAATTCCCATTGATTTCTTCGTGAAACAACTTTAAAAGAAAAGCAAAATTAGTTTAGTGTTGGGGTGCAAAATCCATAATATTTTTAGCTACAGTTTGGGGCTGAAATAGTACCTATTAATAATCTGAAATTTGGCACTTATTACATTTACGTTTAAAGCGTATATCTAGTTTAAAGATTTTATTAAATTTTGTCACCGTGAAGAGATGTAAGATACATCACCTGAATTAAATTGCGGCCCTGAAGAAAATTAAATTTGTTTTCAGAAAACGTGTATAAATTTAGTGTAAATTTAATGGGCGATAAGTAGTCGTGCTATTTCCTCCTTCAGAAATATCAAATGGATTTATGGGATATTCGAGTTCGACAGCCTGGAACTGATCATCTCGTGCTGGAGGGGATTTGAAGCACATCTACGTTGATCATTTAAAACCAGCAGGGAATGCCTGGTCACGGCATTGATCTGTGACAACTAGAAAGCAGCCGAACTGTTAAAGTACTAAAACGATTAAGTTGACTGATTGAGGCCGATTATTGTGACGAAGGCCGGATTACTATATTCTCACCCAACAAAGACGAATATTTGAGGCTTTAATAGGAGGACTTGTAACCAGGTGCGAATCTTAGCACCCTCGAATCTCCATAATTAACACCAAATGAATCTTCATCATATAAAATCTACTCGTGTTGTGGAATTTCTATTATTTTGCAAGTATTAAAATTAATATTTTTTATTATGCACATAATTTATTTTTATGAATCTCTGCGGAAAAAGCCGCAATGACAAAATTAATGGTAAATAATTTTTGCGCTTGTTCTGCGCGGCAATAAATATTTAACTCAAATTACGTTGGTAATGAAACATATATTTCTCGTAAACCTTAATTACACAGCTACATTTTAATGATGATATATTTTTCAATCCATCAAAACCGCGAAGAATAATGGTCGCGTCTTTTAAACTCCCCGCTTCATTATTATGAAAATAAAATTTCCTCCGAGTGGAAGATTATCGAACAACAAGAAATTTCCTCGAAAATTGATAATATCAATTGTTGCACACATAGTACTACATCTACGTCTCATCAATTCCAGTAATCTATTTACGAAACTACCTCCCTCAGCAGCTCTTCCCTCCTTCGGCATGAATAAAAAATGAATATGGATTGTACGAGGAATACGAGGTCTATTGAAAAGAGTTCGTATCTCGGGGGGGTTTTACTTTATCATTTATGCGAAATTCAGGACATCTTGTTAAAAAGTTACAATGAGTATATTTGTTTGGCTGGATTATAAAAGACGACTGGGGTGGAAAGCTCATTGTGACTTGTAAATGATAACATTCTATTTTTTGACGATTCACATGTTTTATTTTGAACGAAAGCTTTGAACGTCAATGTCTGGCAATTTATTTCAATACGACTTTTCGAACTCTCATAGATTTATTTGGCCTGGACATATTTCTCGATTAAGCCCTACCTGACTCTCTAGAGATACGCTCCTTCCTGTAAAAGCTGTTTCGTGTCGCTAAACACGTTCTGTGATATTTTAGGGACAATAAATTATTTTGCACATTTATATTCCAACCTTACCAATAATATAAATATATTGGATTTTCAAAATATGAGCTGGCTTGGCGACTCTTAAACTCTTATAACGGCTTGCATGCTGATAAACTCACTCGCAAATGCAGTTTGTTATGACACATCTAAACCACATTGTGAAATTAATAATTTCCCTCAAAATGGATATTTTTTATACCTGTATAATGTAAATCAAAATGATTATTACTATCATGATTTGTGTACACGTTGATATGTTTCTACATACGAGTAAAAAATCTTTTATTACTACAAATTCTATAATGGTGGCCTATCGCTAGATAATTTATTATTACATTTCATGTGCGATAAAATGATAACAAATACAGCTAATGAGCTATTCAGTACTATTGTGTCGAAACTCAACCTATCAAGTATAAATCCATTGTAATTAATATTTTATTTGGTACAGTATTTACGAAACTGAAATATGATACCAGTTGAAAATATTTTAGGGACAAAAATTTATTTTGCACATTTATATTCCAACCTTACCAATAATATAAATATATTGGATTTTCAAAATATGAGCTGGCTTGGCGACTCTTAAACTCTTATATTGCTTGCTCGCAAATGCAGTTTGTTATGACACATCTAAATCAGATTGTGAAATTAAATTCTCTCAATTTGACTATTTAGTTTAGACACTATTTATTAATATTTTAATATCAATAAATTCTAAATATTTTAATATTTTTTATACATATACCAACTACAACAACAACCTGCGATGTTAGAAAGAAAAAAATACTTATTATTATTATTATTATTATTATTATTATTATTATTATTATTATTATTATTATTATTATTATTATTATTATTATTAT